>NC_056733.1:1679061394-1679361394 GCF_019279795.1 Protopterus annectens
TACAATCTGACATTTTTTACTTATTTCCGAAAATTCAGTATTAGCTGGAATCAGCAAGCATATCCTGTTCAATTTTCATTTGGGCAGATTTATGTTCTACACTTTTCACCATTTCTGTTTCAGAATGGCAAAGCAATGAAGCTGTAAAATGATCCATAACAGAGAAAAAAAGAACACTAAGCAAAGAAGTAAAAATAATAAAAGTGGCCCACCTACTTTGATTATGTAGTTATTATAATGAGAAATAAGTTACAGATTTTGAGTATGTGTTTGAATATACAGGTAATTAATACATACCCCCCCCCCCACACACACACACACCTGTCTGTCTATATATATATATATATATATATATATATATATATATATATATATATATATATATATATATATATATATATAGATAGATATATGGGATCCGTACAGATGCTCGACTGCATCTTTCACCGAATCCCAATTTGATGAGCATATTTGCACAGAAGTACTGTTCACCGAAGCAGCACTTTCGCGTAAGTATGCTTGTTGTTCTGGTTGTGCTACAGTGCGGTAAGGGAAAATTCCCTTTTCCCGACTGTAGTGCGACCTCGGAGTGAGAATATTAAAGTGGGGGGGGTGCAGGAGGGCTTGCTCCCCTGCATTCAAGTAGAATTTGTGTTTGTTTGTTTTTTTTTTATTTTTTAATACTTTAACGAAAACGCTTTTTCAATGAAAGTACTTTCATTAAAGTGTGTTTGGTGGTAATGGATTTGGGCTTTTGAACTTTCATTCAAAAGTCCTAGATCCATATATATATATGTATGTATATATATATATATATATATATATATATATATATATATATATATATATATATATATATGTGTGTGTGTGTGTGTGTGTGTGTGTGTGTGTGTGTGTGTGTAGGTTTTACATTTGGTCATAGACTCAGTGCTTCTTGACCAAATCTCATTACACTAAGTGCTGTGGGAATCTCCACTGCGAGTTTCAGTGCAAGTAGATCATCAAGCAGTGGGC
The DNA here is from genome assembly GCF_019279795.1 of Protopterus annectens. Classification (NCBI taxonomy): domain Eukaryota; kingdom Metazoa; phylum Chordata; order Ceratodontiformes; family Protopteridae; genus Protopterus; species Protopterus annectens. Next base: position 1,679,062,409 of record NC_056733.1, read on the forward strand.
AAGGAGGTTTCTCATTTTCCTCACTCTTGTGCAGTTTCAGAGTTGGTATACATCATTTAAAGTGGGTGTGGACAGAGCAATCCACTGTGGGGCTTCAGGGTGGTTTGCACCTTGCAAAAAACACATGCTTTTTTGTTTATTCATTTATTTATTGCTATTCTGATGATGCATTCCATTGATGTTATCTCAATAAGATATATTTCTGATGCTTGATTTCTCATCAAGAGGTAATATACTCATATATTTAGTTCATATGATTTGACTGCAACAAATATAATGAGAAGTTTGAAAGCAAAGCCCTGTGCTGGAATACCCAAGCAGATGAATTCTATAACAAGAGAATGAAACTGTTTAGTACTTATAGAACTTTTTCTTCTACCTACCTTAAGAGCACACTTAAGCAAACTAACAACAATATTAATGAAACCATAAGGATACTCAAAACTGAGTATGGTCTTAAAATAACACTTAAAACCAAAAATAGCTGCAACTTTGTCTCTAACTTTGTCAGGAAATTAAGGACTAACACCCAACAATATCCGGAGCCAGTCAACAATAACACTACAGTCTCTGAGCAAAAGAAAATAACACTTTTTCCTCCATCCACTGGTTTAGCTATTACACAGGTTTCACAATCCCAGCCAACCCATATAGTTACTATGGAACAAATTCTCTCACCCCTTTCAGAAACTTAGGATACTGCATCCATAGTCCCTGACAACATACCAGGTTACCTGATTATTGTACCAAATATGTTTTATCTGAACCCTGCTTAACCTCTTTAATCAAAGTCTCTCCACTGATAACATTCCTGCAGCTTGGAAAACAGCCATTGCAAAGCCATTGTACAAGTGTGCCCCAACCAAAAACCATAGTGACTATAGACCCATTAGTCTAAATAGCCTCATATGTAAATCGATGGAGTACATTATCATAAATGTCATTAACCTTGATCCCTCATTAATTTGGCTTTGTCAATGGAAGGTCCTGACTCTTTAACTTCATTAATTTCTTTAAAAAGTAGCTGAAGAAGTGGATAGTGGTTATACAGTGCATACAGCATATCTAGACCTGGCCAAGGTTGTTAACACTATCCCCATGCGGACATTATTGACAGACTTGTAAATCTTGATATATCTTTATACTGTGCAGTGGATATAACCCATGTGGTTAGAGTTGCAAGTGCCAATTCTTAAAGCAAAATATCACCAGTGGTGTATCACAAGTCTTAGCCATAGAACCTCTCCTACATAGGATATATTTTTCAGACATTTCTGCCAGCACTCCTGAACCATGGTTAACTAAGTCTGCAGATGACTGTAAATTGGGTGTTGTTATTTAATCTTCATCTGATTCACAATTGCTTCAATATGGGTTAGACCATGTTAATAACTGGTGCAAAGACAGTGTTTTTAAATGAAATGTAAAAAAATGCAACATAGCTGATTTTCCTAAATAAAACAGTTTCACTTACAATATAGGAGATTCACATCTTCAATCAGACATTGTTGTAAGGGATCTAGGTACTGTTATTGATAACTCCTAATAATTTCACCATCTCATCATGGGTGGTGCAGTGGTTAGTGTTGTCACCTCACAACAAAAAATTCTCCAGTTCGGTTCTCATCCGGGATGCCTTCTGTGCAGAGTCTGCATGTCCTCCCTAGATTCGCATGGGCTTCCTGTGGGTGCACCAGTTTCCTCCCATATTTGCAAAGACATGCATCTGGAGTATTTCTCCTTTGGCCTCTGCTGAAAATTGGCTCTGTCCCAGTCAGACTTTCCTGGTAAAGAAATGTTGAAATAAATAAAATGTCTACACTGAAGTTCAGCAAGCATTTTATTTGGTCCATCTAATTTCCAAAACATCTCCACTAGATCCAAAGAAGTCCTAATTCCCCTTTACTCATATCTTATTAGACCCATTAGTGAATATCATGCACCTTTCGGCATGTATTTTTCTAAACATATCTCATAACTGGAGAGACCTCAATGATTTATTACTTCTATGTGGAGCTCTATGTCTAGCCTTCTGTTGCTATGAAAGACCCAACCCTATTTGACCTTTTACTCCTTCGCTGAACTAGCTATATCTCAAATACTCCATTAAAGAAACTGAACTTTCATTGGCAGATAAATAAGAATCATTGGCATAATAGATTCATAACCCAGTGTATTCCTCAATTCTGGAACAAACTTCCACTGCATGTGAACCAAAGTGCCACATGTGCCACCTTCAAGGTAAACCTAGATAATTGGATAGGTAGCCTAAAATTCTCTCCCAGTCTATCTTATCTTGACCTACTTGAGGCTACAGGGAAATTTTGAAATTTTTTTTTTGGCTAGGCTTTAAATGGTCTGCAGACTGATTGCCTAGTACTATGAACCTATAAACACTACTAAATCTACAGTAATGGTTTTTGGTATGGCTAATAAACTTACTAAAGTTTCTTCTCCTCCTTGTATTTCCTATCCATTACAGACCTTACTTCCTTTTACAAAACAGCAAAGATTCCCTGGGGTACTTTTAGATGATAAGTTTGTCTTTCACTGTCACACAGAAAAAGACTACAGCTAAAGTAATGCAACAACTTAAGACAACCTAAAGTATTTCTTATTTATTTACCTTAGATACTCATCATCCTTTAACCATCAGTGTTTTAATTCCTGCACTTGAATACTCCACCTGTTGCTGCTTGTATTTCAGGAAAAAATATGTCAGCATTGTAAACAGCTAAAAACAAGATTCTAGATTTATCCAACTTTCCACTTCCACTTAACATCAGTGTACTTCCATTCAAAGGCCAAAATGTCTTCCAGTCATTGTCAGGTCAAACTATCTGCTCAGATCATTCACTTTTAAACTGATTAAGGAATGTCACTTTCCACTGCTTGCCATTAAATTAATAGTACATGTATGCTCAAAGAAACAGTCATTCCATCATATTAAACACATCCTTTTCTATATAGCAAATTTTAAACAATTCCATATAATTTTGCACCTGCAAAATGAAACAGCTTAACTAAACATATTACTGCTCTTGATAATATTTCATTACTGCTCTTGATAATATTTCATTCTTTAAGGAAATGTTGAAGTCACATCTATAAATCAAGAATATATTTGTGTTTGTATTAGAGATTTTAAATAACATAGTCTATTATTTCCTTATAATGTTGTTTCAGATTTACATTTTATTTTGGTAGTCCTCAGAAATGTGTCTTTCCTCTGTTGTTTCAAAGTACCCTCAGTTTAGAATACAGTATTTAACTGTTGTGCATGCTTTAAATTACATCTACTTTGTACATACTATATGCTTGTGACAAGCAATATTTTTTATTATAATGTGTATAAATTAAGAGGTCTAATTATGGTCCAACAGGGCCAAACATGAGGTCAGGATAGCCTTCTAGGTTAATGACAATCACAAGACCTAATTCGGCTACGTTAGGAACCTTAAAGGTAAAACACTGCTTCAATGAGCCCTGACAATATTCATGGTTGTCTCATAGATAGCCCAAACTATGATCTATCAAGACCACTTAAGGCACACTTCAGCCACAGCCTCAAAATAAGTTATGTGCCAGGTGAATGGAGGGCCACAAAAGTCATCCCTCTTTATAAGGATGGAATATAAACTGACTCAGGGAACTACAGACCAATCAGTCTGACAAGTCTAACAAGCAAATCGATGGAATGAATTATCATGGAAATACTCAACAAGGAAATTGGCAACCAACAAACGCTGGACTCATTCCAGTTTGGCTTTGTTAAAGGAAGGACTTGCCTGCTTAACCTGGTAGACTCCTTCAGAGGGTCACTAAGACTATGGATGAGGGGAAAATGGTACATGCCACCTACCTTGACCTGGGCAAGGTATTCAAGACAGTACCCACTTAGGTATTGTTGACAAACTCTTAGAAATAGGCATACATCCTTATATAACTCAATGGATTGCATCTGGCTCACAGATAGGACCCAATAAATCAGAATCAATGAGATCACCTCCGCCAAGAAATGGTCATCAGTGGAATACCCCAGGCCTCTGTGTTGGGCCCACTCTTGTTTGGCATTTCCTTCCCAGAATTCAAGGCTGATGTCAAAAGCCTCTATCTCATCAACTTCACAGATGGCTGTAAATTGGGAGCTATAATATATTTCCCCACAGCACCAACACCCTACAAGAAGGTTTAACACAAGGAAATTACTGGTGTGAAAGTCACAGATTAAAACCCATTGCAAATTAATACATAATAGCGCCAGTTTGGAAATTGTCCACCCAAGCTAATTACTTGATGAATAAAACACCCCTAAGAGTTTATCCAATAGTTAGGGATCTTGGAACATATGTAGATAGTAATCTGGCATTTGACCAATATGTAGCAAAGGTAGTAAGAAAATCATTCTATGTTGCTCAGCTCATAAGCAAGGTAATGGCATCCAGGTCCTAAGAAGTAGTAGAACAACCATATTCAGCCATTATCAGATCCATCACTGAGTACAATGCCCCCTTTGGCTTGTATCTAACCAGGCAACTACAACAGTTGAAATGACTTCAAAGGTTCCTCACCAGGAGAATCTTCGGTATGAATACCCTGTCCTTCACAAATCATTTTAAGGTTCTATCTCTGTATTCAGTCTCCTGGAAGTTACTGAGAGGCAATCTGAATTCTCTATAGTAGACAAGATATAGCGATAATAAGAGGGGATATCCAACCAACCTCTTGGACCAGTACATTTTATTGTCTTCTTTATACAATTCATACTTGGACTTAACTGGAACATGCATTAATTTGATGATTGAACTGTTGTTTATCTATATGTATGTTTGCAATTCAAAGATGATTTAATCTGTCATTTATAGGTTCATAGGTTGGTACTAGGCTATTGGCCCTAGGGCCTATACAAGCCTAGCCAAACAATTCCCTGGTTATTTCTTCCCACAATACTTACTTCCCTGGACCCCTGTCTAGCAGGGCGACTGATGTGATCCCTGGGGTGAATTTCCTATCTCCAATCCAATCGTCAAGGTTCCTTTTGAAGAAAGCCAAGGAGGTGCTCTGCTTGACATATATAGGCAGTCTATTCCAGAGTATGGGGAGTCTCTGGGTCAGGAAGCTATTCCCCCAGGATGTTTTGTTCATTGTAATGACAAGGTTTAGATCCCTGGAGCGTGTGGCTCTGGGGGATTGGGATTTCTTTAAATGGAACATGTCCAACAGCTTAGGGTTTGACATGGCCTTGTATGTTAAGCAGAGATTGCCTCTGAGTAGATGATATGCCACAGAGTATAGCTGGAGTTTTTTTAGACGGTCAGCATAAGGCATATGCTTTAGGCCTGTGATTCTTTTAGTTAGGTATTTCTGCGGTCTTTCCAGCTGTTGCAGATGTCTTGTGAGGTACATACAAATGGGGCTTTGTACTCTATAATGGCTGTAATGAGGGATGAGTACAGTGGGACAATGACCTCCTTTTTTCTAGAGGAAAAGCCCTTAATGATGAGGTGTGCCACATAAAAGGATTTCCTTACTGTTGTTATTTAGACTATATTAATATCTAGACTATACAGTGTGTTTAAAAAAAAAACAAATAAATAAATAATCTGTTCAAACCCTAACTTTGCTCTAGCCCCTGCCCCAGCCCCAACTGTGCACTTTCCTTTAGTAAGCCCCTTCCCTAATACTACCGCTATTCAGATAAAGTATGCTGAATTTAGTGGTAGGGTTTTGGTTAGCAGACCGCAAAAGGGTAATGTTTGTTTTCCTTTTGTGATCGGTTTTCCTTTCACTATTTTAGCTTTTTCACTATGTTGATTTTAAAATATTGGATTCAATCATCTGTGTGTTAGTGGTTCTATTTTTGTGTCTTGATAAATCAAAGCATACTCCTATATATATATATATATATATATATATATATATATATATATATATATATATATATATATATATATATATATACATACATACATATACACATATGTACCCATAGTAACTGTTTGTACTAAAATGCTGCTACTTCTGATATTTTCATTCTCAGGTTACTTCAGATTTTCTCTTCTGTGCAATGGAACACATTTTATAACTATATATCCCAAAAACATACAACAAAAGAAGAAGAAAAAACTTTGATCAGCCATTCAGAACCCAAAATAACATTTTCATATTAACATGCTTGGTGCTGCGTAACATTTTACAATAACAACTTTTATATTAACATGCTTGGTGCTATGTACTTCTGCAAGTAAGTGGGTAATGACATAACATTTTTACTCAGATGGATCTCATATCAAGTCTTAAAAAACACAGTAGGTCTGATCTCACAAACTTAAATAGATTAATAAAGAACCAAACACTGCAATGGTTGATAATCATATTTTGCTTATTTCTAGCCTGCTGCTAGTCATATATTTTGCTGCTCAGCTAACTTTATACATCAGAACAACAAAAAAAAGAAAAAACAGTTCCAGTAGTGTCTTTTCTGTCTGTCTCATTATTTAGTTATTTATTTATTTCAGCTTGTTAACCTGGTAGTTTAATGGTCCAAAGACCCTTTATAGCTACAACCTGGACATTAAGCAATTTCAAAGTATTAGAATGAAATACAATGAAGAATGCGCACATGGTGATAGACAAAATGAGCAAATAATAATGTTATGAACAATACTTTACATAAGGCGTCGAACTACAATTTAAATACCAAAATTAGCTAAAGTAATAAAGAGCAAAAAGTGGGAAACACAAATATTTAAAACACTGCAATATATAAACCATCTGCTTGCATGAATTGTTAAGTAGAGGTAATTTAAAAATGTAATATACATTCTTAAGTTCAAAGACAGTTACTAGAGTATTGGCCTTGGAGCCATTTTAAGCTTAGACAGGCTTACTCTAAATTTACCAAAATGTTGCTGACTTGTGTCAATACCCCGAGGAATTTTTTGGTTATGATATAGCCTTCTACATATCAAGTGTTCACAGGCTACCGCTACCCTTTAGATACATAGGTGCTAGACCAGGAGTAAATTTCCAATGTACAATCCATTAGTCCAATTTACTTTTGAATAGCGTTAAGGATGAGCTTTGCTTCACATGGATGGGGACCATGTTTCAGAGAAGGAGCAATCTTTGGGAGACATACCTGTCCCTCCAGCATGTCCTGCTTATGTCACAGACAAGATCTGGGTCCTTATAATAGGTATTTCTGATGCTACTGTTTTGCAGATGTGCAACAAATCCAATAGTTTGGGATTAGAAGATGCCTTGTAAGCTCGGAATACAGCACTATGCAGCAGTCTGAAGGACACTGAGTACAGGGAGATGGTAGGCATAGGACTTATTGTTTCCTCTCTGCATTCTGTTTGTGAGGAAGCTTTGTAGACTCCCAAGCTGTGGCAAGTGCTTGGTCAGGTACATGCTGAAGGGTGCATTGTACTTGGTGATTGCTCTAATAAGAGACAAGTACAACAGAACAATGACTTCCCTGGATCCATATACCATGCACTTACTTACATGTTGTACAGCTTATAATGATTTTCTCAGTACAGTAGACACATGGTGGTTAAAGGCCATTTTACTGTCAATGTGTGCTCTGTTCCCTGACCACTGGTTAACTTTCAGGGAGTATTATGAAAGTGGTAATTTCCAGGTGTGGCTGTTTGTCCAAAAGGTACTATTATTCCCTTCTTGCATTGAGTTTTAGTCACTGGCTTTAACACCAGTTATTTGCCTGCATCAGCCCTCTTAATAGGCAACTGTATTTTTATGGAAGCCATTGACTACATCTAATATTCAGTTATCTCCATGTTTTGTCAGGAAGAGGCTCTTGATATTTACCATGTCTTCAGAGAAGTAGAAGAAAAAATTGGAAGGCTACAGGACCGATCCCTGTGGGACTCCACTAGTGACTGGCCTCTTTGTGGAGGTGGATTCCCCTATACTAATTTCTTGCATCCTATCAGTAATCCAGCTGGCTATCCATTGGGTGACATATGGGTTTATGCCTAATTTTAAAAGTCTTTCTACAATGTTTAAGTGCATAATGGTGTTGAAGACCTTGGCCACTTACAAGTGAGCAAGGTGCCTGGTTTTGCCCTTGTGTATAGGTTTGGTGACCTTCTCAAAGAAGTTCACCAGGTTAAGTAACCATTAGCTGGCTTTGGCAAAACTGAGCTGGGTAGGTTCCACTGTGTGTTGATTTCCTATGGCATTGTTTATCAGACCTAAGATAATTCTTTTCCATGGCCTTTCATCTGAGACTAGACAGACTTGTGGGATGGGAGTTCACAGGTCTTTGGAAGGCCAGCCTTTGTGTAGAGGGATAACCATTGCAGTTCTCCATATATTCACAAAGCCTGTCTGGAGGCTATTGTTAAACAGAGATTCAAGTGAGGATGTTAGGTCATATTTCATACTTTTTAGGAGGTGCCTTGGATATTATCATATGCCATCAAAGCAGTGTTGGAGATTGCAATGAAGACCTGCTCCTAGTGATAGATGGAGAAGAAATAGAGGGGGTGACAGAGGGGTACAATTAGAGCTAAATTTATTGGCTAGCAAATTCGATATATCGTCTGGCACTGTATACTGTGACTGGTTCCATTCACTTCTCTGGTCTTGTATTAGTGGTTCCTTTCACTCCCCTGGCATTGTATAAATGGTTCCATTCACTCCTCCGGCATTGTATAAGTGGTTCCATTCACATCTCTGGCCCTGTATACCTGGCTCTATTCACTCCTCTGGCACTGTATAAGTGATTCCATTCACTCCTCTGACACAGTATAAGTAGCTCCATTCACTTTTTTGGCACTGTATAAGTGGTTCCATTCACTCCTCTGGCATTGTATAAGTGGTTCTGTTCACCTCCTTAGCACTGTATAAGTGGTTCTGTTCACTTTTCTGGCACTGTATTGGTTCTATTCCCTCTTCTGACACTGTATAACTGGTTCCATTCACTCCTCTGACACTGTATAAGAGGTTCTATTCACTCCTCTACCATGGTTTAAGTGGTTACATTCACTACTCTGGCACCATATAATAGGTTGTATTCACTCCTGTGGCACTATATAACTGGTTCCATTCACTCCTTTGGCACTGTATAAGTGGTTCTATTCACTCATCTGGCACTGTATAACTGATTCTGTTCACTCCTCTGTCACTGTATAAGTGGTTTCACTTCACTGGTACTGTATAAGTGGTTTTATTCACATCCCTGGCACTGTATAAATGGTTGAATTCACTTCCCTAGCACTGTATTTGTGGTTCCCTTCATCTCTCTGGCACAGTATAAGCGGTTCCATTCATTTCTCTGGCATTGAATAAGTGGTTATGTTCACTCCTCATTTTATTCACTCCTCTGGTACTGTGTAAGTAGTCCCATTCACTCCTTTGGCACTGTATAACTGGTTCCATTTACTTCTCTGGCACTGTATAAGTGGTTCCATTCACTCCTCTTGCATTGTATAATTGGTTCCGTTCATTCCTCTGGCACTTTATAAGTGGTTCTTTTTACTCCACTTGCACTATATACCTGGTTCCATTCACTCCTCTGGCACTGTATAACTGGTTCCATTCACTCTTCTGGCACAGTAAAAGTGGTTCCATTCACTGCTCTGGCACTGTATAACTGGTTCCATTCACTCTTCTGGCACAGTAAAAGTGGTTCCATTCACTGCTCTGGCACTGTATAACTGGTTCCATTCACTCTGCTGGCACAGTATAAGTGGTTCCATTCACTCCTCTGGTACTATGTAAGTGGTTGTATTCACGTCCCTGGCACTGTATAAATGGCACCATTAACTCCTCTGGCACTGTGTATCTAGTTCCATTCACTCCGCTGGCATTGCATAACTGGTCCCATTCACTTCTTCTGGCACTGTGTAACTAGTTCCATTCTCTCTTCTGGTATTGTATAACTGGTTCCATTCACTCCTCTTTTTCAATTCTCTGCTGGTTATACAACATTGTTGGGTGTTACTTTTAATGTTGCAGACTTAACTGGAGAAAGTCTTATGGATGTCCTCATCATGGGAGGTTATCCATATTTCAGCTTAGACTTTGTTGGATTTGTTTAATCCCCTAAGCTACTTGTACAGATAGATGAGGGAGTTTTTACTTTTCTGGGCCTATACTCTCCATGTTTTGGATACAATTGTCTTTCTTTTGTCATATAAACTATTTATACTGGGATTCCATGTTGGTTGGTTGCTTTTTGTGGTTGTTCTGTGTTTATTTCTGGTATGCACTGATGTCTGTACTGCTATTTACATGATATTACAAGGTTTCTGTGAATAATTCTGCATAGGCAACTTTGTTCCCAGGGTTTGAGGGGATGGAATTTTGTTAGACTGTCCATTATAAAAGGTAGTTAGTTTCAGAATATCTTTTAAATATTCATGGGTTAACTGAGGACCCAGGGTTAACATTTATTTCAAAGGATACAACTTTGTGGTCCAATGAAGAATTAATACTTAGGGGGTGCATCATGCTCCCATGTTTGTGAGGACCAGGTCAAGGACAGTTGCACTTCTCATGAGTATGTAGACTATCTGTTCCAGGGTGTTTTCATTAAAAAAGTCCAGGGATTTCTGGGCCTGCATCATTGAGGTTGTGTATGATTCCCAGTATAAGTCACCCATGAATATAATGTTGGGTTCAATTATGAGCTTCTCCAGTTCATTCCAGTTCATGATATGGGCTTCCTGGGTCATGAGGGGGGATCTATATCTTGCAAGGGTATTGTATGGAACTTTACTTATTGTAAGCTGGAGGTGGACAAGCTCAAGTGTGTTTGACCAGCCATGAGATTTGTTCATGTTTGATGTAAGTTGAGACTCATCCACTTCTAGATCCAACGTGTGCAGTAGCTAGTCTAAATGTGCAAAAGGCATTATAGCCTTGCAATGCTGGGGTGTTCTCTGCTGCTTTAAACCATGTCTCATTAACTGTACAGATCTTCATATTCTCCAGGATGAGGAAAGCTTGTGGGGAGTTGATTTTCCTTATTAGACCCCTGGCATTGAGCAGTAACACCTTTAAATTATTCTAAGTCAGTTTAGCTATGTTGATGGATTTACTAGATTGCCTAAAAAAGAACTATGTTGGTGCACAAGGTTTTGGCAAATACTCAAAAACCTAGACCATCCCTGGTAAAGCAGTATAGTCTGACTACCGTATCTTTACTGGCATATGACTATTGTACCCCCTTAGAGTTACACCAAAATCTAAGCCAGTTATTACATTAATTTAGCTTCTGTTAGTACTGTGGCATCTTCCTTGCAGAAGGTGGAATATTGCTTAGTGCTAGGCTCATACCTACCTGGTATGCATAATCTAACAGCTCTATCATCTCTCTCCTTCTTCATATAGTCTAGGGAAGTACATCCCAATTCTTTAACAGCCACATGGACTATGATGAAGTCATACTGGTACTTGCAGTAAAGTGACTTGAGGGAATGTATGATCTGATGGATCCTGACTCCTGACAGGCAGGTGATCATGACTGTCTCTACTTGCTCATCCTAGTGAGCAAGGCATCTGTGTGTTTCTCACAATAGAATCACCTATGACTAAAATATTGTGTTGTATAGTAATTTGTCTTATAGGCTTAGAGGATGAAACAGCTTGTGATGTCTCTGTCTTGGTACTTTATTTTAGCAGAGTGCTCTATAGGTTACAAAGGATATTGGTTTTGTGTGATTTACTTTTATTTATTTATTATTTGTTTACCGGGAAAGTCAGACTGGGACAGAGCCCATTTTCAGCGGGGGCCCGAGGAGAAACAATCCAGATGCATGTTTGTGTAATGTGGGTGGAAACCGAAACACCTGGAAGAAACCCACAAGAATGCAGGGTGGACATGCAGACTCTGAACAGAAGGCACCACAGCCGAGACTTCAACCAGAGAGCCTCTTGCTGTGAGGCAACAATGCTAATCGTTTCACCACTGCACCGCCATCTGTGAGGTCTTTCAGGTTTTGGAAGAATACATTTAAGAGCGTTAGCATATGTGGGTCTATGTGTCTGGTCCATAGAATGCGTATTGGTTGTAGTGTGTGTGTTACTGACAATCTCTTATATGTTACATGTGTTATTAAGTTAGAGCCTAGCCTTCAGTAACATTGTGTAACTACATATGTTGCATCTTATCAGTTTGCTTTAGAAGTAGATGGTTGTCAGTAAGTATGAGCCAATTGCTATAGTAATAGGAAAGTGCAAATCATTGATTATATATGTTTAATTCATGATTTTTTTCTAGTGGATGGTGCATGAGGGGTTAACGTCTAGTTACTAGACTGTTAATTGTACTTGCAGGGCTAGGCCCCTCAACATAAAAGCCAGTTGCTCTTTGCACAACTAGGTACTGAGGAGTTTTCTGAGGCAGTCTTTTGCAGGGAAAATTTTAATTCAAAGTATTAGCAACTATAAACGGCAGTATAAGGCATCTCATAAATTAGAAATCAACTAAATTTAAATCAACCAGTCGATCTAAACTCACTAATTTAGCACTGAAAACAGTGCAAGCAGCACTGGTACACTCAACATTAAGCAAGTCTATCAAAGGTCTATTAGTGTGGTTAATAGCATAAGGACAGAGACTTTGTAAATTGGTAATTATATGCTTATCAATAAACAATAAATGGAAAGAGAGTGAGAATTATGCAGTCAGATTATCAGAGGGGCAGGCCACAACAGTTTAAAAACATAACGACAACAGGCTCAGTGATAAGGGAAAATTATTAGACCCTAACCTCTGAGCTAACTGGTCTAAACTGCCTTAATGCAAACACAATCCCAGAACAAGTTTGACACATGCTCACTGCATAAGAAAGAAACATGAGTTTAACAGCCAACAGTTACTGCACTTTAATAGCAAAATGCAGAGGAACTTTGTACTGGAATTACTAATACAGGCTTAAATACCTTAACAAAAGCAAAAGTCTTCTCATATATTTTTTGCTGTATTTAGTGGAACTACCACAATCCAGGCAATAATTTAAAAGAATACAGCAATAAAAGCTTGGAACTTCTTTGACCATTAGCTCTGAGCTTAGTGGTCTTCAGAACTAATTGGATACAAACTCACTGAATAAGAAAAAAACTAGGATATAATACCAAGAGTTAGTGCACTTAAATAAGAAAATGCAAAGGAATAGTAACATCTTGCTTAATATGCATAATAGTCACAGAAAGAATCATTAGTTAACATGAAAGCAATTATTGATTGTGCAGGCAGGAAGGATTGAAAGAAGAGAATTAGGAGGAGTAGGACAGCTGTGAAGAAAGATGAAAGTCATATGAAAGGGAAGTTGATTTACAAAACGGGAAGCATATGACAGTAGTAGATAAGTAGGAAGCTGAGTATTAATGCTGTTTAATTAACAACTGCAGTTGTTAGTTTGAGATCATACTAATTTTATAGGGTTTTTGTTTAATGTTGTATCAGAATAATAATTAGCATTTGTCCCTAATCAATGACGTTTGCTATTGTCTTTGATAGTCTTTCATTCTCAGCAATAGGGGTGTACATGCACTTCAATACTACCACCAAGTGCAAACTTTAAGGCACTATAACACAGCAAAAGAGTTGGAAAACATATCTACTAAGCATTTACTTTGCTTATTTTTGCTGGGATTAAGGCACATTTGCAAAGCATGCATATGTTAATGGGCTGGCACTATGCACATCAAGGCTACTAAGTGGAATGGGATGCAGGTTAAAACGCACAAAACATACATGATTGCTTCTTTATAGATGGTCCATGAAATGATGGTGGGACTGCTGGTCAACAAACTAGGGGAGAAAAAGTATACAGAAAAAAAATTCACATATTTGTACATCATTGCCTGAGCTCTTCATTTACCACCTAATCTAGATCAATCAGCATGGTTTAATATACTATCACTGATACCACATTTCTAATATTATTTTTTTACTCATATCTCAAAAGCACAATGAACTCAACTGCAGCATTGCCTAATCAACTTTTCAGACAATTTGCTATACCTATCCCTTTCATCGCACTCTTCAGATAGTATGCTGCTCTTTGTATCTTCATAGTGTTAGAACCATTTATGGGTGTTCTTATTTCAGGTAGAAATTCTATGATATACCTTTATTCTCTGTTGTTACAACGTCATATGTTTTCTCCTTACCTAAAACATCTAAATACTTTATCTCATTGCCTATTGTAACTTAGTACAACTTTCGTGTGCAGATTATACGCAGATTTATATTTGCTGATGTTCATCATACTAATCACTGCTGCAGTAGCCTTAGCTATATGGGTTATATCCTACCAAGGACACTATAGTCAACCAACTTTCAAAGGTCCAAGGCACCTTTCATGCACTAAAACCATTAGGCAGCATGAGATGAGCTGCTTTAAAACAGATTGGAATGCCATGCCCTTCAGAGCTTTCCTGCGAACAGAGAAAGGACTCCTCTGTGGGATTTCGAGGATTGACAGTTGGCTTGTGCTGCTCCTTTGCTGGGCACGTAAGTTCCTTTTATGGAAAAAAAAAAATCTTCCAAATTAAAGCTGCTGTATGATGCACTTTCCAGCTAAGGAAATTTGTTTTTAATATTGACGTTTGTGTTTAAATGGACTGTCACTAGTCAGAACTGCACTTTTAAGTTGGAGCTCACCTTTTTCTTTTAGTTTAAAATTAGTTAAAAGGAGTTAAAACATTTTTATGTGGATTAATTTTGCTTACTTTACTTTTTCTGGGCTGGCAAAGTTTGTTAAATTGCTCTTTAGTGTGTTTTGTGAGAAAAAAGTGACTTTTAACAGTATTAAACTTATAATGACTTATGCTGGCACCATTTTCAGTTTGACCATGGAAAATAATAAGGGTCCCATAGTTTGTCCTTCCAACCACACAAAGAAAATGTGAAGCAAACAGTCTTTCCCATCACAGCTGAACAATTAGCTTCAGTCATAGGTGGATGATTCTGCTGTAACCAAAGATGGTTCACAAGACCACTCATCTTTTACCCTGGATCCCTCTAGTGTAGGACCTACAACCACTATGGACAAGAGGTAAGCCGTATCCTCTGTGGCTGCTGGGATAACCTCAGTGGACAAGGAAGAGATGCATTTGCATGTCCTGGTAGAGGAAACAGGAAAGGCTTCCCTGTTGAGTGAGAATGTTGTGTACACCCTTGAAGAAACTGCTGCTCCCAACACTGTTGGCCCCATTTTTCCTGTCAAAAAGAAACAGAAAACTAAACCTGTGTCTAGTCCTCTTCAAATTCACTAGACAGCAGTTTACTAGATATGGTTCAGGTAAAAGAAAGAAAGAAAGATGTCTATTTTCCTGGAGAAATTCAAGAATCTGAATTTGGACATTAAGATGAAGGGACAGATGCAGGTTTTTCCTCAGATTTTTGATTTAGACTCAGAGAACACAGTATTTTATTCTCCCTGTGGGGGTTTCTTTTTCTCCCAGACTTTTTCCAGAATGTCAGTGTTTTCAGTGGAAGAACTCCAAGATTTTCTCAGTCACTCCAAAAGTGTTATGAGTTGTTACAGAAGGAATTTCCCCAATGTCTATACATTCATCCATTGCTGTCAACATTGGAAGATGTGTGTGTGTCACTGCCTGTAATTTTCCTGGTAGTCAGCCTGCCTTAAAAAGGCAGACAGTTTGTATAAAGTTTCTTAGTCTTTTAAGGTTTCATACATTCATTACAAACTTGACCCGTTGGCTGTAGCTTTTTTTAATCCTACTGCTGCTAACATTTAGTTAATTCCAATCCTAAACTTTCTGACAAGGGTGGGCAAATAATTGCTAAGTATGGAGAAAAAGTGCATGCTTCTGCAACTTTCATTTTTAGAATTTTGAATTGTCAGGCTCATATGTTAAGATTTACTTTGACTAATTGTAAGAGTATGAAGGGTGTTTTGTCTGCATTTTCTCCTTGTGAGGAAACATCTGCTTTAAATGTTTTAATTACAACCATTTCAGGTCAGATCTCATTGTTTAAAAAGTGCATTTGACTGTATCAATACTTCTTTCAGGGCTATGGCCATTGGTACTGTTTTGAGGAGGTTTGCCTGGCTGCATACTCAAAACCTCACAGATGACGGGAAAATGTGATTTAAGCATTTTTCTTTTTGATAGAGGTTTAGTTTTTGGTTAGAAACAAAAAAAACATCTTAGCCAAACGCTGGTAAACAGATGTTTAATGGGAAATGGTGGCGGGGGGTGTCCATAAAGAATACAGGCACTCTCCAAAACTAAGAACAGTCTAACAAGTCAGAATGACTATTTAAGGGACCTTGCCCTGCCCCTGCCCCCCAAACCCTGGCAGTCCATGTCCCTTCTAAAAAGTCTGAATCTCCACCTCTCTCTCTTTGGCAATGAATAGTTTCAGACAGATGAGTTCTGAAGATCATTCGTCAAGGTTGCAAATGGTGATGACAGGAAATTCTTCCATTCCATATTATAATTCCTCATCCATCAGACGACACTCCTCCAGCTCCCCCTGTTCTTCAATAGATGTTGTCACAGGAAGTGATAGAGCCAGTTCCTCCTTCCCAGTTTGGGAAAAGTTTTTATTCAAAGATGTTTTTGGTACCAAAGAAAGAAAATGCTTGGTGACCAGTTCTGGCTCTTTCTTTCCTAAACCAGTTTGTGATATTGCCCAAGTTCAAAATACTGTCAATTCACAACCTGCTACTCATTATTCCTCATTTAAGATTACTGGTAGCACTGCATTTAAGCTATACTTATCATCCTATCCTTATTTATCTAGACTTCAGGTATTTCTTAGGCTTGTGTGTGTCTAGATCATCAGTAATCTGCCTTACCCTTTGGACTATCCACTGCTCCAAGAGTGTTCGCAAAGAGTCTAGCTCCATTTATAGCTCATTGCAGACTACAGGGTATACACATTTTTCCATATTTAGATGGCTTGTTTATCTTTGTAGTGTATTTTTCAAAGTATCAGTTATCTCTCACTTGGTTATAAGATGTCTTACACAAGCTGAGATTCTAAGACAACATTCAGAAGTCTGGTCTGGGGTGTCTGCTAGACACTTCAGTTCAAAGAGTTTTTCTTCCACAGGAAAAAAATGGATCTATACCTAAATCTATTTCTAGCATTTTCCACTCAGACTTCAGACACTGTGAGGAAATACCTCAGGATTTTGGGTCTCGTGTTATCTATGATTCTCATGATAAAATGGTATCTGAAGTCTCTTTGATCCCAACACCTGGTATCTTTACAAATCCCAGTTCTGGGATCTGTCTGGAGAAAAACCTCTTGGTGTAGGCAACACATTTCTCTATTTCCAAGTCTCTCACCCTCCCACTCTGCTCCTAAGTAGTCAGTCACCACAGACATCTCAGACTTTGCTAGGGGAGCATATTCAGGAGGGATAAAAGTGCAAGGTGTTTAGAACAGCAAGAACTGCACTCACATAAATATAAAAGAAATGCTTGCTCTGATCAAGGCACTCAACTCTATGAATCATCTTTGGACCCCTGGATGTCTTCATGTTGTTACAGACTATACTACAGTCATGCTGTGGAGCAACAAGTAAGGGGGCACTAGGTCTTACCTCCTTTGCAGACTTGCCATCTTAACATAGAATATAGCTTCACAACACAGTCTCACTCAACAGACATCCTACATTCCATTGGAACAAAATTGTGAGGCAGACAAACTGAGCAGGTCAAAGACTGACCCTCACAAATGGAAACTAGACCAGTGAGTCCTTTAAATTTGACCCATGTGTGTGGTGTTCCACAAATAGATGCCTTTGCCTCTTATCTTAATGATCATCTGGAATAAATCTGCTCTGGGACTTCAGGCTAGAAAGCACCCTTTCCACTGATATCCAGGGTATTCTGAAGATTCAAAAGGAATTCCCCAAGATCATTATGATGGCTCCATTCTGGCCCAGGCAACATTGGTTCCCTCTTCTTGTGGAAATAGCCAGGGGTAATTAGCACAAACTTCCTCTCAGAATGGATCAATTCTCAGAAGAAGAGGGGTTGTTTGATACACCCCAGCTCAAGTCAACTTCATCTGACTGCTTGGATGATAAGACTGTAATTCCCTTAAGGCACCTGTTTACTGAGGATGTGCTGCACATAAAACAGTGGCAAGAAAGCCTGCTACTAGGAAATCATATATTACAAATGGAAAATGTTTTCTACTTTGTGTCAAAAACATAATCAGCACCCACTCAGGGCTAGTGTTCCTCTGGTTTCACAATATTTGTGTGAGTTACTGTCCTTTGGCCTTTTTTACTCTGCCATCAAGGTTCATTTATTAGCCATTTTAGCATGTCTACCCATGGATCCTCCTCATTCTATGCATTCTCATGTCAAAATGTTTTTGAAAGGGTTTTACATAAGATAACTCCAAGAAAACCAGTGGCTTCTCCTTGGGAGCTGAATTTTGAGTTACAGAAGCTAATGCCTGCTCCATTTGAACCAGCTCATCTGTCTGTCATGAGGTTCTTAACATGGAAAGCTGATTTAATGATTACTCTGACCTCCGCAAGATGAGTAACTGAGTTGCAAGCTCTTATGGTCGGTCAGCCCAATTTCCTTTTCCAAAGAGAAAATAATTATTTGAGAGCTAATCCTTCTTCTATGCCTAAAGTGGCATCTATTTAAAGCCAAAATATCCATCTCCATTTTTATTTCCTGAACCTAAAATATGGGAGAAAGAATAGTCCATACTTTAGATGTCTACAGACACCTATGGTGCTATATTTACAGAACAAAATCTTTCAGATCTTCAGATTAGTTGTTCCTTTCTTGAAAAGGTAAGAAGAGGAAGAGACAACCTGTGTCAAAACAGACTATTTTCAGTTTATTGTCTCTGGCTATTACTAATTATTCCCAACATAATAATAATAATAATAATAATAATAATAATAATAATAATAATAATAATAAATAAATAACTATTCCAGGCAGGTAGGGTCAAGGCCCACTCTATTGGGTCTCAGCTTCATCTACAGCTTTTTGGAAAGGGTTGGAGTCGGGTATTCTAGAAGCAGCAACCTGGTCCTCTGCACAGACTTTTGCAAAGCAATACAGGGGTGATTCCTTCTATAGAGCTACATCAGGCTTTGTTCTGAGAATTCTCTGGTGGTATTGGATCCTTCCCCTTTGACCTTCCACCTCCCAAATGTTGTAAGGATAATTTACCCATATAGCTAATGGTACTGCAGCAGTAATCAATGTGATGAACAGAGTACAGTTGTGCATATGAACTTGCCATAACAGTTGATGTTCAAACTACGGCAACAGTTATTCGCTCCCTCCATCCCCTTTGATTATAACAGGGTGTGTATATATGTGTATTATATATATATATATATATCTATATATATATATATATATATATATATATATATATATATATATATATATATATATAGTTACTACTGAATGCTCAGCATTGCCAAAGTTGAGTCAAGCATTCACCGACACTGTTTTCCGAATGTCAGACCAACGAATAGTAGCAAGCCCAAAAAACATGTCAAATGCTAGACACTGCTTAGTACTCTGGGCCTAGGATCAAGCGCTATCATGGGTCTGGAAGGGGGCAAGTTTGAACAGTTAGAACGTCAGTATTTGACATTCCAACATTCACAATATGGGGTTCACATAACTTGACTCGTCCTTGTAAGTGTCAATCATTCAACAGTAAACTATATACATATATATATATATATATATATATATATATATATATATATATATATATATTTTTTTTTTTTTTTTACTCCTATCTATGTCCTCCCAGGGATCACTCTCCATCTCTCAGTTGGTGTGAAATCTTTGAAGGTCTGGATGCTCAAACCTGTCTTTATAGCCAGCTCAGCTTCATCTGCTTGTCAGTTTGGGCAAGTGGATGGTGCCTGAAGCTTTGGAAGTTGGCTGGCTATTATATCCTTGGCCAGATATAACCTGTCTAGCTAAGCTACTGCAGCAGTGATCATTCAATCTTCTGCTGTTATGGTAAGTTTACTTACACAACTGTACTTTCTTCTAGAATATGTGCTTCTTTTATTGGCCCGTTTAATGCTATGAAATACAACTCTTCAGCTTACCTGTGTTTCAGGTACTACAGAAAAAAGTGAATGCTATTAATTCTGTTCAGATTACTGATAAATTTAAATATGGTGAAGTACATGCTGCTACATGATAGCCATAAGCATTTATATATGTGTTTAAACTGCTACTTTTGTAAATATTTTACTACTGGAAAATGTATGACTATAACTTTTGCTGCCATACTGACTACTATTAGCTAATTAGACTCCCTCTGTACTGAAATTAATTGAAGTTCAGTATGAGTCATTTCTCACCTCACAAACTAGGATTTGATCAGATGAGTACAATAAAAATAAAAAATCAATGTTTTAAATGAAGCTGTCTTTTAGCCACCCAAATTTCAGGGCATTACACCATGAACTTACCTCAAAAAGCTCTGAGACTGCACCACAGCAGAAAAGCTGGAATGAGTCTTGGCAAGATGACTAACAATGGGTTCAGCTTACAATGAGGCTGATAATTCCCAGTTATTCTAGTTAAGATTTGTTCGCCATAATTCTATTTCTTTACAAAAAACATTAATTGTCGTTTTACTGGGAAATCTGCTTACCAGGTCTATAGAGGAAATAGATGCCGCCAGTCACTTTTCTGGTGAAGGGGATAAAATCCTCATCGCAATGTTGGCGACTCAAGTTTGGCTACACAAACTAACTGAACATCCTGCTGTGAAAACTGCCCCACAACATTAAGCTTAAAATTCCATCTGAGACAAAGTGAAAAAACTGAAATAAAATACAAATTGAGAATTAACCTTTTAGTCTTGCTATTTATATTATCTTCCTTATCACCAGGCACATATCAATGATTATTCTACCTCCTCAATCAATTGGTTAGCACTGTTTAATACAGGAATACATTAAGCTGTTTGATGAACACAGACAGTAACCTTTTCTGCTTAGATTACAGAAATTCTATCTGTATCTTCCTTGAAAACATTTTTTTTTTCTGTCTGAGCACCTAAACTACTCCAGTTCTGTGTTTTTTACAATCTAAATATTAATATTAAATGGAAACTACTGTCCTGATTATGCCTGAGTACTGCCAGTTTAATTTTGATTGACGTCTCTATGTTTTTCCCACTGAGTGCCAGTGTAGACTTCAGTTCCCCACAACCCTGAAATGCAATAAGGAGGTAATAAATGAACGAATGAATGAATAAATGAATTACATGTTAACTATAAACATGTGTCCTTTGCATATCTTACTATATTGCTTTAGTAACAATTTCTCTTTTGTCACATAGACAGTAATGATGGTTTTCTCCATGGCACAAATGTTACCTTTAATAAACTTAGATCAAAGTCAAGATTATAGCACATGGAGCTTCAGGATTACACTAGAATTTCAGCAAAAGGTCAAACTAGTTCAGTGCTTCAGTAGCACAAGACCTAATCTTAAAAAATTGTTAAGCACTTCCCTTAGTGATGTTAAGATCTATTCTTATACTATTCAGTAAGAAATGACAGTGCCAGACAGCAAACCATAGCAGCAGAACTCAATAAAAATCTTTCTTCCTGCTTGCTTTGCCTGTAATCTATGCCTGATTTGGTGCCAAAATATTGCCCTGATGTTTGCCACTAACCATTTGACAGAGCTCACTAAGTACTTTACCAGCTTTGACAGCCACAAAAAACACTTTCAAAGCTGGAAAAGCTTTGCTTTTTTATTGTAACTAGTGGTACATGGAGCAGATAAAGCTCCATGCAGTACAAATAACTAAGATTGGGTATCCATCAGTAACCTAGTATGATGTGCTCTCAACATGGAGATTCACCTCTCAAGTTTCGCTCTCATTGTGAATTTCTTGACATCCATTTCTCTAACATATAATAATGTGTTTACAATCAGAGACCCACTTATAATCCACTGCATAGGTGTTTCTACAGAGTATCTGTCCCCAGTCTATAAATTAAACACAGCTTTTAGCATTCTATACATTTAGCTGTATGTTCAAGTTTTGATGAAAAGGTCAAATTAATATATCGATATAAAAATGAAAGTGTGCATAATATTACATGTAATTTAAGAAAAATCATACATTTCTAAACAACAAAGTGGTGACTCTGAGTAAGCCACTAAACCAGACAGGGCTTTGAGACAAATAACAAAATGGACTCGTCTCATAGGCCATGTCCTTAGTAATTGCATATTAAGCTAAAAAAGGAATTAAAAATAAATTGAAACATTTAGTTGCGCCAGATGTATTTGTGTATATATCTAGCTATATATATATATATATATATATATATATATATATATATATATATATATATGTTCATAGATTAGTACTAAGCTAACTGCCCTTGCGAGCCATTTTAAGCTTAGCCAATTATCCCTTGTGAGATTGAAACCCTGCACCTTGTGTTTGTAAGGCAAACACCTTAACCGTTATGGGTTCACTTTATAACATCGAAATACTGAAATGTCGAATTTCAGTATCTCGAAGCTATAAAGTCGAATGTTAGAAATAGCAAATGTTCATAATGGCGAATTTCACATATCTCGAATATAGGTCAAATTCGCAGTTATGAAGTTGCGCTACGTAATGTCCGGGTTTGTGTTTTGGTGGTGCGTGGTGCCGTGTGTGGATGTAGGTGTTATGTCAGGTAAGTGAGTGAGTGTTTTGTAAGGATTTTGAGTGGGAGTTAGAGTTTGTGTGAGGGATTGGAGAATGTGCGTGTGTGAGTGAGCTTTTGTGTTGTGTTTGTGCGATCTCGGAGTTAGTATATATAAGTAGGGGGGGTGTTGGGGGTGCAGCCCACCATATGGGGGGCACAGGGGGGCTTGCCCCCCTGCTTATGTGTGTGTGAGTTGTGTATGTGTGTTTTTTTTGTTTATGCTGTGATGTGGGTGTTGTGTTGTATGTTTAGTGTAGTGTCTGCGGTGTTTTCGGTTATGTGGTTTCGCGGTTTTTGTTTATCGGTGTTTTGTGGATTTGGTTTTATAGTCTCGAGACACTGAAATTTGATATTTCAGCATTTCGAGGTTATAAAGTGAATCTGCATTATATATATATATATATATATATATATATATATATATATATATATATATACCTAGCTTGGATTTGACACGGGAGGGTCTGTTTGGCTAGTTAAGCTCAAGATGTGTCTAAACGGCCCTCTGATGATGATGATAAGTACAAAAGAAAATGTATCACCAAAGCAGATATGTAACTTTAACTTGGAAGTTTAAAGCACTCTCTTTGTATGTGTGTCTGAATGTATTCTCCTGAAGCTTTAAGTAACTATGGATCTAGCTATCCAGCTGTCTAGAGACTGCCAGGGAATAATGGTTATAAAACAGAAAAAAAATAAACTGTTTGATTGAACAGAGCACCCAAATGATTCCTTGTATTCAAGAAACAAGGTCCCCAACTGCATGCTATTACAATCATATATTCTAGTGAAAGCCAAGCACCTTTAAAGCAATCTCGATGGCAATATAATAAGAAGGAGCAATGCAGTGAATTTTGCTGTCATAGGGAGGTCTGTCATGTTTATTATTGTACTCTGAAGATAAGTTGATATTTCTTTTGTAGCCAAAAGCAGTCTCTCTTTTCTTTTGGGGGACAAAAGATGTTATGATGTTCTTTCTTGTTGACAGAATGATGTGAGCAAAAATGCGGCCCACTGATAATAAATATAATAGAGTGCATTTACCTATCAGATGGAAGGCCTTGACACAATTCTCTCTTTTGACAGAATAAAGTTAAAAGCACTTGCAAAATGTTCTTTGCTAACAAGAGTTAAGTAATGAATGGATTGTTGAAAAATGCATTTCAAAGGCAGACTGAATGAAAAAGCTATAATAAAATATATGCTACTCATTTTGGAAATAAAAAGCTTATGGAATTATATTTTGACCAGTGAATGTAATGTTCACTTCTGCATCTTTTTGTGTTTGCATCCTTGATCCACACTTTTTTTTTGCCCCTCAATCAGATCAAATTATAGATCACCCTTCGGCCACCTGATATACTGAAGTAAAAGAATTCCTCATGAGATACATTAACGAACCTCTTATCAGATGTAGGAAGATATACAAATGTTATTTATTCCTATGCCCACATCTCTTATCATAATCAACACTGTCCTCCTCCTTCAAATGCCAAAGAGCTTTTCTCTTTGAATTCTAAACTAGCAACTGTATAGTATTTCATTTTATTAAAGAGATCACACTGCTTTTTGCTATGGATAATTTTTGAAGGTAATTTTAACCAGAAAATTATGAATGACTGACAACAGCATTTTAGAAGCAGAGTAAAGAAAAGATTTGTTACGTCCATGCCACAGCAGAGACCAGGAGACAACTTCAAGTTGTCACTTGACAAAGACTCTGCTTAGGGAACAAGACGATACTCTGACATGTGTGCGTGTGTGCGTGTGTGTGTGTGTGTGTGTGTGTGTGTGTGTGTGTGTGTGTGTGTGTGTGTGTGTGTGTATGTGCATGCAGGTCCAATCAACTGTTATATTTTTTAAGAAAATGGGAGTACTCAGGGAAAGCACAAACAAGGGGAGAATATGAATACTCCACATAGACAAGACTGAAACCTATAACCTCGAGTTGTGTGAAAGAGATGTTATCCAAACCCACCACACATTTTTTAAACAATTAATACTTCATGGTTTTACTCATCAACAAGTTCAGGAAATTATGCCTGAGCCAGGTAATTTTCATGACAATAGAGTTTTAAGTAATTTTTTTGTTTTTGTTGTCAAGAAAGTTTTACTGGATGTGATAGTCCCTTTTCAGTGGAGACCATGGGAGAAAAACTTAAAGTTACAGTAAAAACTTATAATAACAAAAAAAATAGTACAATAATAACAGAGTTACAATGAAACAGCAGAAGATAATACATTAAACAATTTGAACATAAAGAGAAGTATTTCGTTATTTACAAGTCTGAGTTCTACATAGCATAACAATTAAGATGGAGGGAATTACAAGACATGTATAATTCTGAGTGGTACATTCAGTATAACAATCAGGATGGAGGAAATTCCAAGAAATATGTGTCAGCTTTGACAGCCAGATACAATGCTAGTAAAGAGTGCAGGAGGATAGAGATGGAAGGGGTGTAAGTAATCCAAAAATGAAATAAGTAACATAATTACTCATGGGTGATTTTAATTATCCTACCATCCACAGGGAAACATACACGACTACAAACATGCTGGTTCAGAGGTTCTTGGTCTTTGTCAGTGAAAATGCTATAGAACTGCTAGTCATCATACCCACAAGAGGTTCAAATGTCCTGGACGCAGTCCTCACTAATACAGGAGAGAAATTGCACCCCCCGTGATGTCTTTCCTGGTAAGATCAGATCATAAAAAAGTCTCATTCAATGTAATTTTAAGACCAGATACCCCATCAAGCTCAAACATGCTTAAGAATTTTTCTAATACAAATTACCTGCTAGTAAGTGATGGTATAAGAAGTTTCAATGTTCCCTTGAACACAGATAACATGGAATCCTATGCAGTGGTGTACACCAATGCCCTGTATGAGCACTTAAGCAGTTGTATATAATTGGCTGTACCTGATGGGATTAAAACTAGGTCTTGCTGAAAAATAAAAATAAGCCACCCTGGTGGACCTCTGGTATAAAGAAGCTATACAACAACAGAAAGAAACTTATCTCCAAGAACAAGAGGGAACTGTCTCAGCAGAGGGAAGAAATCTCTCTCTAGCTTAAACAAACAAATCAGAGATCTTGTGAAGCCCTCCAAAGCTAATTGCAAAGCAAACATAGCCTCTCTAGCTAAGGATAATCACAAGGCATTCTTTAACTACATCCAAAATCTGAAAAGCAATACCCAGCTATGCGTTGAACTGGTTGTGGAAGGCACCACCCATACTCAGCTGGTGGTAATAACCACCCTGCTAACTGACAGATTTGAAGAAAACGTCACCTCCCTGTCCCCTCCAGTCATTCCCCAAAGTACACCGGCCACCATTCCTTAGCCTATTATCTCAAGATAACAGGTCATCTTGACAGTCTCCAACGCCAAAAACACAGCATCAGTGGGACCAGACAACACCCCAGGTTGCCTTTTAAACATCTTAAAATGTGACCTAGCAGACCCAATTGGATCCCTGTTTAACCACAGCCTGAGAACTGGCTGTGTTCCGGTATAATGGAGGACAACAACAGTAATCCCTCTGCACAAAGGAGGACCATCAACTGACACTGGGAATTATAGGCCCATAAGATTGAATAGCCTCATCTGCAAGGCCACGGAAAGATCATTATGGACCTTATTAACAAAGGCATAGTTAATATCTAAACTCTGGACCCAACATTGTTCGGATTCGTTAAAGGTAGATCATGCCTGTTAAACATGGTTGACTTCTTCGAGAAAGTCACCAATGCCCTGGACAAGGGAAAGACAGTCCATATAACCTGTCTTGGCCAAGCCATGGCATTTGACACAATCACCCACTCAAGTATTATAGAGAAACTCTCTCAATTGGTAATTAGCCCCTATATTACCAGATGAATTTCCAGCTAGCTGACCAACAGGATGCATATTGTCAAAGTGGGTGACTTCACCTCTAGTAAAAGACCAGTCACCAGTGGTGTACCACAGAGGTCTGTACTGGGCCCCTTACTGTTTGGAATGTCTCAGAAGTCCAAGCAAACTTGGATGGCCTGTGGCTGACAAAGTTCGCTGATGACTGCAAATTGGGAGCAATCACTGTGTCCCCCAGTGATGTTAATATACTGCAGACAGGGTTAACACAGACAAATGATTGATGCAAAAGCCACAGATTAAAGTAAAATGCAAAAAAATGTGCATTATTATTCCTTTTGGGAAAGCTGACATATCTGCTAATTGCATTATACACAGAATCCCCCTAAGCACTGACCCAGTGGTATGTGATCTGAGTACTCAGGTTGATGGAAATCTGAACTTTGTCAATCACATATCCACAGTAATAAGGAAATCCTTCTATGAGGCACATCTTATAAGTAAAGGCATCACATCTATGCCTGATAATGCAGTGGTGCAGTGGTTAACATTGTTGCTTCATAGCAAGAGGTTCTCTGGTTTGATTCTTGGCAGGGGTGCACTTGTTGTGGAGTTTGCATGTCTTTATTGCCTTCATGTGGGATTACTCCAGTTGCCTCCCACAATCCAAAGAGTTTCTCCCTGGGCCTCTGCTGAAAATAGGTTATATCCTAGTCAGACTTTCCCGGTCCACAAATGTTAAATAAATAAATAAATCTGGATCTAAGGATGTTATAATTCCATCATACTCGGGCCTCATCAGACCAGTAATGTAGTACAATGCTACCTTTTGCACATACCTCAGCAGACACCTGCAACAATTGGAAAGGCCACAAATGTTTCTCACCAAGAAATTACATGGTACACAAAACAAGTCTTACACAGAAAGACTGAAAGCCCAGTCACTGTATTTTGTCTCCTACATGTTGCTAAAAGGTGACCTGTGCCTGGCTTACAGAACAGTCTCTGAAACAGCCCTGATGGAAATGCTACACATTTGTAAATCAAACTACAGGAGGTTAACTCACTCCAGGGATATTAATCTAGCCTTTGACATAAGTGGATCATGCTGGAGAGATAGATACATCTTCCAGAGACTGCCAGTTCTCTGAAACAAGCTTCCAGTTCACGTGAAACAGAACCCCTCCCTGACCCTCTTTAAATGCAACCTAGATCAATAGTTGGGTGACCACAAATTCAGTTCTGGGGTGGTGCCCATGTCCCCTCCTGGACAAAGGAAGTCTATATTAACTACCATAGACCCTTACCTCTGCAATCTTCACTCACCTAATCCCTGAGAACTGAGCCAACTTGGGATAAATATGGCTAGGCTTATAAGGGCTTTAGGGCCATTAACCTAGAAACTTCCTATGAACCTATGAATTCAAACATGCACATCTGCACACATCACACACATATACACACAGACACTCTCATTAAATAATCAGAACAAATTATTAGAATGACATACATGTGCATTTCTTATACTGAGTATAGTGGTAACCTGAAATCCTCCATAGACACAGTAAAGATTATGCCCGTACAGAAAATGTTACATGAAGAATTTTGATAGACTGTATTTTAGCTATGAAGTATCGTTTGCAAACGTAATTCTACATGCAGCCATTTCTGTCATATACAGCACTCTTATTATTTGACTATTTTTATTGGCATGTGTATGAAATCCTTCTTTTTATTTTCCATAAATTATTGCAATTCGGATTTAGACTTGGCAATTACACAACAGATACTTCAGTATAAATTAATAAGTATATATTAAGTATACTGCTCTAAACTATACTCTATGATGGCTGCTGTATGCTTGGCATAAAGGATGAATGTTCATCACAATCCTAAGTTCAAATCATAGACTGATATCAGAGATTGTTCAGGATCGGAATGAGATGGAGGTAGTCATCCAGCATTACTTTAAAGAAGTAGATACTATCTCATAACCACAAGAGCCGTGAATTAGACTTTCACACAGTGAGGGTGTAGAAGGAAGTAGGGAAGAGCTCACAAACAGAAAAGCTGCAGATGAAATGCATATTCTCGTTGCACATTTTGGTCAGCACATGTTAAATGACTGGAATGAAGTGACAGTGTAGAAGCCAATTCCAAATCCCTAGTTAACTCAGGGAGACACCTCCATTTCAAACAAATGTAGATGCTGAATCTTCTAGTAAATTAGTGGATCAGCAGGGCAGGCAGTTAATAGGAGATCATGCATCTTACTTCAGTAGTATTAATGTTTGTTGAGCCAAAAATAATACAAAAAAATGTTTTGCGGTGTTGTATTGTTAGGGTAGAATTTTTGCTTGCTTAATGCACAGAACATAAAGTTCACCCATTCCATTATCTCTGTTATTTTTAAAATGCAATGTAGTTTTCCGAACAGCAGTGATGAAAATAACGTGCTCTGACCTGGGAAAAACATATTCATCTAGTCTGTAATATTTGCACATGTTTTCTATCTGGTCCAAACATTTACTATTATGATAAAAGTAAAGGAGGGAAACAAAGTTCAGTCAAAAGAGTGATGGTCATGATGAAATGGTGTATGAAAACCTGGACATATCTTTCTTAAATGAAATCAAGTTAAGGGAAAGAGGGCATGGAAGTTGATGAAAAAAGGTATCAATAGATAAAGCAAACTATGTTAAGGGTGGGGGGACAAGGGTGACAGATCAATGGAGAGGGATAGTTTGGGGGTTGAAAATGGGATGTAATAGAGGCAGAAGAGCTGGTTGATAGAGTAGAGAATATATACTAGTAGGGGATTGTGTTAGGTTAATATTAAGGTCCAAACAAGGACAACAAAGAGGATTCTGTGGTATAAAGGGGGGCTGATGAGAGTGTATGTAAGGTAAAATAC
The DNA here is from genome assembly GCF_019279795.1 of Protopterus annectens. Classification (NCBI taxonomy): domain Eukaryota; kingdom Metazoa; phylum Chordata; order Ceratodontiformes; family Protopteridae; genus Protopterus; species Protopterus annectens. Next base: position 1,679,091,884 of record NC_056733.1, read on the forward strand.
AGCAACATTTGTAGAGGCAATTTCAAGCATATTGCAGTTAGAGTTACACAGATTGCATGGTGTGTTATTTTATAAGTGGTACCAAAATTACTGAAGGATGAAATGCAAAGATGGGGTTTGATGGATACATTGAAGGAAAAGTGGGATAGCTTGTGTCAGTTTACATTTAGTAGGGAGTAATACAAAGGGGGAGATGGTTGGATAGAAGTTTGCTAGATGTAGATAGAGGGTAGGAGGTGGCTTATATGCACATATATGAGTGATCTTTATTGGATTGCATGATGTTACTGACAGTACAAGGAATCCAAGGAAATGTTAGGATGAATGCAAGTAAAATTGGTTAAACTAAATAAGGAAATATGATTGAGGAGGGGGAAATAGGAAATGGTGTGGGGTTGGGTCAAAACTGCTGCGAATGGAGATTAAGTATTTCATTGGTCAGATGTATAAAACAATGTAGAATTAGATCAGACATAAAGGGATGTATTGTAGTGACAGTGTATAGGATGTAGGAAGGTTTAAAGTAAGTAAAGGAGAGCAAAAATATGTGAGGAGGGTGAAGGGTTGCATGGTAAAAGGTTAGTTATAAACATGTACATAACTGAAGTTTGGAGAAAGAATAGAGGGACAATGACAAACGTTTGCAGACTGGAGCAGAAATATGGAAGAGGACAATGTGTTACTGCACAAACAAATTGGTGTAGGGTAATTTGTGGAGGTTATTAGACATATGACAAGGGGATCTGATGGTTTTCCAATTGAATTTTCAAAATGTTGAGTTTTGAAGCTGGTCCTCCTTTAATGTTTTAACTTAGTGTATTTCTAAGGTATGGGTAAGCTTCAGACTACATGGATAAACAAATAACGATTGCCTTATCTGTAGTGGAAAGGTGGCCTAAGGAACCCTGTGAATCTTAGGCCAATATCCCTAAGTAATTAGAGTTTTGATAATAAATCTAGAAATTAGTTTTATTGAAGAGTACAGATGAGGTCCAGATAGATTTCATAAGAGGAAGCTGCCCACTGTTCACTAAACATTTCTACTCAAAAATTTGGAATGTACAAAAACACAATGGGTAGGCAAGGTAAGATTGGTTCTTATGGACATGCAAAAAATATTTTTGTATGGTTAATTAGGCTTTTTATTTGGAGCATTACACTAGGTAGTTGGGTGACAGCAGTTCAATAATGGGGTGAAGACTTTATATTATCAGTCATGGAACAGGATTAATGAATATTATGGCAGCTGAGATCTGGTTGTAGCTAAGGATGAGGTAAGGCTTCCATCTGTCGCTGGAACCTTCTTTTGATAGTTATGGAAAATTTAACAAAACATAAGATTTGTAGTAAGAGGGTGAGGGGATTAAAGTCTGTATACTCTGAACTCATTTGACGATGACTATTATTTATTTATTTTTTAAGAGAGCCAGACCTAATTTCTATACAGTGCCTTCTACTACAACTTCTGGTATTTTTGCCATGCAGAAAATATAGCATTTGTAAATATGTTGCCCATTTGCATAATACTTATAAATTCCTTTGCCTGATCTGGGAGTACCTATAAGGCAGTTGTGTATATTATTAGGCGTAAATGTGTATCTAGTCTATGGTACATAGGATGGAAGAAAATGGTGCAAATTCAATAAAGCTTACACGGTCATTTTTGTCCTTGTTTGTGTTGCTGTCCGATGTGAATACAGGAGCAGTGGGTTTTAGATTCAGTAAACTTTGTGTAGGGGCAAGCAAGCATATGCATTCATACGTACCAACAGAAAGTTTTGTGGCATGCAAATTTCAGCAAAAGTATCTGAATTTTATGCTAACGAAGCAAACCGATATGATAGAGCAATCCAACAACCCTACACACAGCCGTATAGCCTCTGTGTCTGTGTTGGAAATGTATGTGAAAACTTTCTACGTACTGGAGCCTATACAGAAGCAAGGGCATACAGAAGTCCTGAAATAAGGACAGAATGCCAAAAAAGGTAAAAAACAGGTATTTACTGGACGAGGATGTCCAAAGGGATTAGGAATATGTGTGAAATCACTATAAATTTTATAATTTTTACTTTAACACAAATTTGCGCAATGCACCACTACAGGTAAAACATTTTAAAAAGAATATTGCAAATCTAATTAAAAAGTTTGGTATGATATATTCTCACAAGAATTACAGTAATATCCTGCATTGTATCTTTAAATCCGTGCACCTGTTCTGTTGGCAAGCTTACATGGCTACTACCTGTGTAGTTTCTAAGCTGTCAGAATGGTTATCATGTAAATGATGTAAAAAATGAGTGAATTTGTTGAATCACAAAAAGCGGGGTCCATGTAGGGCTGTACTCTCAGTGTAAGCTTCTACACATTGTGTGTTTTACATGGATGACAATTTCTGAGCATCACACAATCCCGGTAAGCGGGATTGTGCTCAATTCATCCCCTCTAGTCCTGTGATGATGACTGTTAGGTGTTGGACTATAGGGTGTAGATAGTCTTAGGTTCAAGTACAGGCTACGCCAACCTTTAATCATAATGTGCTGGCATTGTAGGTCATAGAAATGAAGTGCAATTATCTATAATTAGCGTATTCTGTATGTATCATGACAATGATGATATTATTAAATGTTTTATATGATTTGCTGTCAGTATGCATAGCTGTGCTCTGCTGCACGTTGGTGTGCAGAGCACAACACTGTGCACTACAGCAGGAGTTCTAAATCCTGTCAGTTATACTCTAAGCAGGTGAATGTCATTTAAAGCAGCCAATACCAGATGGTTGTCCTAATCTAAAAATGTATAAAGTATGCATACAGTCTACAGTCTCATTTTCCCTTGATACTTCAACAACATTGCAGTAGAGACTTGGAAATTTTAACTGACACAATCTAGGGGCTGCTGCAGCCATTCTATATCTGTATGTGCTTGAGACTGAAGTCAGTGCTGCTGGTGCTGATGGCAATATGCCTAAGACGAGAAAGTGAAGAGTGTTCAGGCCTAGGGTGACCTACCAGGTGCTACATGAGCTGGAGATTGTAGACCACTACAGGGTGGACAGGGACACATTACAAGAACATTGTGATCTCTGCAGGCCTCAACTCAGAGCCAGAGACAACCAAGGGGAACCCATGCCAGTGGAAACTGAGGTAGGTTTAGCCCTTAGAATATTAGCTACAGGTACTTTTCAAAGACCAGCTGGGGACATGATGTGGATGTCACAGTCATCAGCATCCAGGATATTCCACCAGTTCCTGGATGCTATGCATATACATGCCAGTGGACACATATGTTTTCCTCTCACTGCTGAGGAGACAACAAGCAATATGCAACAATTTTATCATGTAGCACACTAGCCAACATTCTGGGTGCCATAGATTCCACTCATGTACACATCAAGGCACCACTTGGTGAGCAGAGTAGAATCTATGTTAACTGCAAGGTATACCATTCCATCAACTGCCAATTCATGAGTGATACTCATGGGATTATCTTGAATGTATGTGCTGGCAACCCTGGCAGTTATCACCACTCCCATATTTGGCACACATCACAGCTGTACCAGATGTTTACTAGGGGGGACATCCCACAGGGACATTTACCGGGGATGCTGGTGTGCCCTGGAACCATGGATGATGAGACCTTTCAGAAATGCAGACACACCTATGGAAGAATGCCATAATGAGGCACATGCACAAACTAGAAACATCAGAGAGCATCTGTTTGGGCTTCTGAAGTCATGGTTTCATTGCTTAGATATATCCGGTGATGCCTTGCAGTATACTCCAAGTACATCTACACAAATTTTCACAGTTTGTGCTATGCTGCTATGTGGAAACATCTGCAACAGGATCAGCAAGTGGAAAGGGTATACATCCCCCCACTAATGCCTAGGTCACCACAACCACAGTCACAGAAGAACTCAGAGGATAAACCAGGAGCTGCTGTCCCTGTAGGTAGAGGTAGGTGAGCTCAGAATGCCCTTGCTTTGGCTAAGAGATAAGGCATAGCACATTCACTGACTACCTAGGGTCTAACACCTTCCTTCTACTCACATACATATATTAAAATTGATGTCAGACAACTCACACAACCTTTATCTATACATGTATTGGCTGTGTACTGCTTGCATCAGACAGAGTCAGCCCTGAACTAATGCTGTGTCAGCCGATGCATATGAAAGGTAATCCCTGAACCTAAACTGTAGTGTTGAACACTATTATGGCATATGACACTGCAAGCCTTTCTGTGTTGGAAGAGAGCCTTCTAGCTTATCAGTAGGAGTGGTAAGAACTAGGTAGCCTGTCTACCATGAGAGGAGAGGAGAGGTTCTTGGCCCAGAAATTGTAGTTTATTGACCATTTCGACAGTTTGTCCATCTCTTTCAACTTTCTAATTTAAAAGACGACATCTACACTTGTTTCCCATCTTTCCTGTAACTAACCTACTGGATAGCACTAGAAAGCCTTAAACTGATACAAGCCTTCTAGCTTAGAAGAGAGACTTTGGAGTGATTAAGTATCAGTTTTCTATACTTTTTTGCTGTACTTAACTGTTTTCCACCTAAATGCAGATTTTCCACCATTTATTGTGATTTAAAAGCTTGTTTTTTTCACATATTGTATTTATTTGACTGCCTTTTAAAAAGTTGTTTTTTTGTTTAAATAATTTGTTTAACTGTTGTAGGCTACACACTAAAGTATGATGGCCTTTTCTGATCATTTGTAGTCGTTTAAAGCTGTATTTTTTAATGTTTTTGCCTTATCTTTTCAAAAAAAAAAAAAAATCCTTGTTTCCCACCTTTCTAAGCTAGTATAGTCCAGTTTTCAGGCTAGTGCTAAATTCAGGTCTGTGATACTAGTTTCTGAGTTGCCCATACCTTACTTGGATAGAAGGAAGTTTATCTGTACACCTGTGAGAGAGGGGAGCTTTGAGCAACCTATCTGTCCCTGGAGGAGTGGCTCCAGCCCAGAAGTTAGTAGTTTATTGGCCATTTTGGGCTAATTTCTATCTCTTTAATTTCCCTACTATAAAAACCGCGTTTGCACGGTTTTGCGCACCGGGCAGTGCCGGTTAGCTACGGTTAAATTATTCCCGCTCCACTAAGTCTCCTCTTCAGTTTTTCCCTTGAAATTAGTCTAAATCTCAACCTAAGCACTCAGAAAGCCTCTTACAGCCCAGCACTTGCTCAGACCTAATAGCAAGCACTAATATACCCTAACACTGATTGCCCATTAGGCAAGGCTCTTTATTCACCCCTCACCAACCAAGCGACTAAGCAGCTCACCCTACTATTCAGGCATGACCAAAGGGCAACTTCAGGTGTACTCTCCAGTCCAGCTGGTGAATCCGGGTATCCTGAGGCAATGTTACAACTGCCTCATGTACACAGATAACCCTCTCCTCCTACCACAAAACACTAACATATGCAAGAGATGCAATTATACAGCCAAACTGGAAGCTAAGCTGTCTCCACCCAAGACTGGAATAGACAGTCAAGAGTAGACGGTTAACATTTGCACCACACCTCCAGCCACACACAGACCTACTAAAACAGCACTGCCAAAAAATACACATAAATCCACAAAATCATACTCGGAGACTCTAAATAAAAACCTGAAAAAGCATCAGAGACCTCCAAAGCAGACATCCAAACAACCTGCACTTCCCGTCACAAACCAGGCAACACATAAAACACAAAATCAGTGTGCCGTACAATCACAGCTCTTAAGGCGAAATAACATACCTAACACACTAGTAATCGGTGACTCTATAGTCAGGCACACTGACGTCCCACTCACTAGGCTGGACAAGCAGAAGGTTACTGATAGCTGCCTGTCGGGAGCCAGAATCCACCACATAACACAAGCACTCAGGTCACTCGAGAACAAGTACAAATATGACTTTGTCATTGTTCATGTTGGTGTGAATGACCTGAGATGTACCTCCCTGGACTACATGAAAAGGGACATGGAAGAGCTCTCTGATCATGCAGCACAGGCTGGTATGACCCTGACCCTGAGTAGCATCCTGCCCTCACCAAGAATGATACCTCAGTATAAAGAAAAAATGATCAATTTCAACAATTGGCTAAGCTTCTGGTGTCATTCAAAGGGGATCCAGTGTCTGTCAGCCTGGGACGACATGCTCGACAAGCCACATTGCTTCATAAGAGATGGCTTTCAACTGTCACCCCTAGGCTTTTGAATACTGGCCAAAGCTCTTCCTGCCCCCATAGTGCCTTTTTTAGGCAAGGCTCAAAAGTCAAGCCCACCTCCGTAAACAGCACAATTAACAAAAACTGAGGGTTATGCTACTCAATGCCAGGAGTTTAAATCTCAAAATGCATGCGCTCTAAGCAGCCCTCAGTATGGAGAACATCGACATCTGTGCAGTAACTGAAACCTGGTTCAAGGCTCCAGAGAGCACCCCAGCACTACAGGGCTACAACTCATACTACACATTTCAGCCACAGAACATGGACCAAAACACAAAAGAAGGGGGTGCATCCATATTCATCAAGGATACCTACACCTCCAGGTTAGTGGCACAGCATGATACCTCTGAGATCCTCCATGTGCAACTAACATTGGGCAAATCTGTAATGCAAATTGTGGCCTGCTACAGATCACCCTCCATGACCCAGGACCACCACTCCACCTTTCTGGAGACACTGGAAAACATGAAGGTCCTACCGAGCACCCTAATATTGGGCGATTTCAATTACCTTACCATTCACTGGGAAAACTACTCGAGTACAAATTCCCAGGTCCAGCGCTTCCTGGAATTCATCAACTCAAATGCCCTGGATCAGCTGGTAAACTCCCCTACCAGAGGTGACAACATATTGGACCTGGTCATCACCAAAATGGGTGACAGGTATTCCACACCGGAGGTCAACCCATCACTGGTTAGACCAGACCATAAACTAATCACTCTGGATGACCACACCCCACCACCACCCCCAACTAAGGAAGCCACAGTAAAAAACACTCATTAGACCCATCATAGAGTACAATGCCTCATTTGGGATGCACCTCACAAGACACTTCCAACAGCTGGAAAGACCACAAAAGTACCTCACCAAGAGGATTACTGGCCTCAAACATATGTCCTATGCAGCCTGACTGAAAAAACTCCGGCCGTACTCAGTGGCATATCGCTTACTGAGAGGTAATCTCTGCCTGACTTACAAAGCCATGTCCAACTCAGAATTGATGGACATGCTCCACCTAAAAAAAAACAAGTCACTGCGAGCTTCGTGTTTAGTGAGCTAAACCTTGCCACAACAATAAATAGAACATCCTGGAGGGATAGATTCCTGTCACAGAGACTCCCCATGCTTTGGAACAAAATTCCTAATTACATCAGGCAGAGCCCCTCAATAACACTCTTCAAGAGAAACTTTGACGAGTGGATGGGTAACAGAAAATACACCCCTGGGATCACTTCATTGGCTCTACTTGACAGAGGATCAGTTAATTAATCAATGGGGCGGCGAAAGCCGACACACTCTGGCTAGGCTTATAAATGCCCTCGGGCAGCTAGCCTAGTACCTACCTATGAACCTATGAACCTATATCCTTGTATATGTCTTACCATGTTACAGTATGCACATATATAGTGGTGCTTTTGTAGATAACTTAAGTTAAAATTTGAGTACACACACTTATATTACTACAATGTTACCATAAGTAATTGTTATGTATCAGGCATGAAACACTCACAGAGTCCAACCACAGTTGAATACTGGTACATCATACAAGACAGAGAAGTTGGGAATTGACTCCACTCCATTGCAGTTTCTGACTTCAGGCTACTTTGCATCGTAACAGTAAATGTGTTTTCCCCCAAACACAAACACTGAATTGTAAGACAGAGAGATGTATAGTTCTAATAACATGTTTGACAGGAGTTGTGTCTTCTAACTGGTCTGCATCCAAATGTAAGTCATATAAGTATCTGTACAATATACTGTGCATGATTTGATAACACTATACAGTTTTTATGAAGGTGGTTGTGTGAGGAATGACCCCAGTTTAGAAAGCAGCTTCTGTGGCCAAAAGGACTAAAGCAGCTTTTCTGCTTGATGAAGCTTTGATGGTGTTTGAAGTTTTGGAGGTGTTTTTGCTATGCCTATCATAGCTCCAAACTGTCTGGATTAATGAGGACTGTGTTTTGTACATACTATGACTCTGTTTTCCATAACGTTTTCATCTTTATATGTTTAGCACACATTTGCGCAATGCATCGCATGCTGAAAATGGTTATAATAATGCTTAAATATATTGCATGAAGGGCAAAACTACAGAAAAAGGAAATATGCAGATAATAGTTATATATTGCCTATAGCAATTGTGAAATCACGGCCTGAAGTACTGAGAGGAGTGGGCTGTAGTCAGACATATACATTACATAATGGAAAGAGTGAATGTTAGCAATATGCCTCTCATTTGCACACTGCTTAACATTGTGCAAACAGGTAGAGGAGTAGAACGCACATGTGTGTACACTTAGTGCAATACTCATTGCATTTTTGCTATGCCTATCATAGCTCTAAACTATCTGGATTAATGAAGACTGTCCATACTTTAACATAATTTTTGTAGTCTGTTCCCATAAAATGTTGGTTTATACAACATTATTGCTAAATCATTGAGAATTAAGTCAGAAAATAATGACATATATTTCATTTATGGATGTCATACCATTCAGAAAATGCATGCTAATGCAAAACCTGTTATCCCATTATCATTGTAGGTTTGTAAGGGCAATATTTCAACATTTGCCAAATTGTGAGGTTGAGAGGTATGCTAACTATTGCATCACATCCATAGATCTGCGTTCTTACTGTTCTATATTTCCATGGTGTGGAAACATTGTAAATTGAGGGTGCAGTGTAACTATCTGTACTGAGAGTTAATAAACATCCATATGTGTTTCCTCACAATCAACCACAATCAATACAAACATGGGAGCTCCTTAATTCTACAACATATACATCTAACACAAAACAAATTTGTTGTTTGTTATATTTGGCATTTGTTATATCCCTTCCTCTTGAGTAAGCACTATATCAATATAGCGTCATTAAGCCCTGGGGGGATGGAAACATTCAAAAATATCTGCCACCAAAGCTCTGTCTCTTCAGTTAATAGTTTCCATGGCCCACCACAAGGGATGACCTCTACCTGTCCTTGTCTCATATGTATTGTCTGTTCTCAAATGGTTGCTCACCTTCCCAACTTGCTTGCTCCAGACTTGCCTATGCCCCTCTCCCAGCATTCCACTCTCTTGTTAAAAAAAAAAAGGGCACTTGCCCTCAAAAAAAAAAAAAAAAAAAACAACACGTCCCATACGTAGCTCTCCATATCACGTGCTGTAGTTATTGCAGCTATAGTGCTGAAATGGGGACTAAGCAGGGGGGAAAACAAAGTGACAGAAAGGTTGGAATGTGCAGGAAGGTTGTAGGGAAGAATCATAGCTATCTATTTCTTCAACAGTAACAACTGGGCACGTGTACACATTTTAAGATGTATTTAGACTGTCATCTCCAGAGAGGGGAGACAACAACATAATTGCGTTGAGAAGCCAATTGGACCATATTAGGTGCGTCAAGTACACACATCTACAAAATGGAGAGCGATGTAGAGGATGATATTTTTGGGGGGACAGGAGCCCTTTTGTTCTTTTTTAAAGGAGAGAGTGGAATGTTGGGGAGGGACATAGGCAAGTCTGGGGCAGGCAAGTTGGGTAGGTAAGGAAACATTTCAGGCAGACAGGACAAACAAGACAAGGACAGGGCCAGTGAAGGACACAAAATGGAGGTGACTACCTTGGTTGGGGTGGGGATTAGAGAATGAAGGTCCCATGGACATCAGCACAGTAATAGTGTGACTCACGTCCTCACCTATTGGAGTGTCAGCACTGTTCCATCACTGCGCTGGTGGCTGCAGTGGCCGACATCTTGGACTATGGTCTGTATTCCATGCAAGGATGGACAGCATGTTCTTTATCCAGCGTTGGCCTGTGCCCACAGTCTGGTTCACAATCCTATGCACCACATCTGGCAACTCCACATGGGTGATGTAAGCACCTTATCCTCCACTGCTCCTAGGGGGAACACATGCCTGGCACTTAAGGCAGATCTACCTGAGGTTCCAGGTAGGGCAGGGGAAGCAAGTCAGGGAGCCATCAGTTAGCAGCCCAGAAATGCTGGGCCTTGGTGCTGCAACCAGTGAGTTGAGCATAGGCAGATCACTAGGAAATGGATACCCTGTTGTGCTGTAGTAATACCATAAAGAAAATTCAAGAACCAAAATTATATAAAACTAGAAACAAAATCAAGGATTTTACAAAAAGAAATAAATTATAACAAAAAGAAATTCTAAAACAATTATAAAAAGGTTAAATAATATTAATATAAATAGAATGATACACAATGAAAGTTAACATAAGCACAAGATAAAATATATAATAAACAAAACATAAGAGGTAAAACATGATATAATAAGGTGAAATACGATTAAAGAAATAATATAATAATAAGAAATACATCATAATAAAAATAAGTATTACATAAATAATAAAAATAAAATATGGGGTGGGGTGAGAGAAAAAAAGGAGAACATTAGCAACTTTATGCATTGTAGAACAAGCTTTCAAAAATAGCTTTATTGTCTTTGGCTAAATTCTATGTTAAACGATAACAACTGCTAAGAAATTCCTTTATTACTTGGACTACATGTACAGTGATTACACATGACAGCAGGCCATTGAAGCCACAGGTGTGGAGGTCAGCATTTTAAATGATATAATGATGATTACATAACAGTACTGTAATGTTTATTGATGAAAAGCTAACACAGTACTGTAATCAGATGATTTATATATTTGGGTAGTGTGGTACTGGAACTCACAAGCAGTGTCTACTGTAAGACCATTGCCATAAGGGAGGAGTGGGCAGTGCTCCCCCACGGGCAGTGTGAAAGACAAATACTACGTTTTTGCGTATTGCCAAACTTTACTGGAATGTCTACATTCCAGTAAATGTCTACATGTATGTAACCTTTTCCCCATAAATGTACTTTTAGAATTACCATTTTGAAGCTAATATTTGAGAACCTGAAAATTTATTAGTAGATCACTAACAGCAGTACAGCTTTTCAGTTAATTAGTTCTGCTGTCATCAGTGATTGCATGTTTAATCGCTTCAAAGAAGTGCACTCGTATACAGTTCTGCTGTCATCACTGAAAGCATGTTGACTGGTATGCTCCACTGTCAGTCTTGTAAAAGTACGCATGAGATGTAAGATGGAGTTTGTTAGTGTAAATCAGATGCAATGCTTCTTGGTGATACTAGACTTCGCAGTGTTTTCGTATGGTATGATAACTACGCCCCTTTCGCTGATGTACCTCTAAAACGGTTACCTTCACTGATGCAGTGTAAGAGTAACAGACTTTCTCTTTTACAATGCAAATGGGATACACTAGCTGCAAAAATGTCCTTACTCCTTTTTTTGACCACAATTTCAAGTAAAAACTGAGGGCTGTTCTCACATCAGCGGCAGCAGAATGATCTGTGCGACCGCGTGTGGTAACCTTCCAACAGCTCATTAGAGCTGTTGCCCCGATAACGGAAAAGTACTGAAAAAGCAATTATGAATACCAGTGTTTACCATACCAAGCTTGAGTCTTTTCAGGTAATACATGTAAATCAAACTTGCACATCACTGGGTTGCTCCCTGCCAGGAAATCCCTGATCTATTGATCAAGGGTATCCCTCTTTCTCTTACAGAGGTCATCATAGTGGTCATGACACTGTTCATAGGTGCAGGAGATACCAGTCGCAATGGTAAGTGCCCTTGCCAAACTATCCCAGGCTTTACTTTGTATTAGGTGCCAGTATAATCCTCCTGCAACAGGTATGGGCCATGATCCCTAACCAGAAGCCCGATAAAAACCTTGAACTCCTGGACACCCCAGTGCTGTGCTCTAAATTGCACACCTTCATATGCTTCAGCCATTGCTGCACAGGTTGAACCTCAATATATAAAGTACAATTCCCAGTTTCCCCTTTAAATACCATGGTTTCCTGCCACTTGCACTTTTAGAGTGCACACTGTCTACATGTTCATACATTTGAAAATGGTGTGCACTGCTTACTCTCATACAAGCCCTATAGTTTATAAAAATATATGTATAAAACCAAACCAATATTTGCACGATGCTAAGTGGTGGTCACCTTTTTCTAAAATATTGGCAAAACCATCACCAAGACAATTCCACGGTTATTTCCTTACCAACTTATTTGGATATTCTGCAATGTCAAACCATCTTATAAAAATATAAATTCCCTGGATTAGAACCCAGGACCATCTGCAATTTAGTTTAACACTTAACCCATGTCATGACAAGGTTAGCGAAATCATGAATGCTGTTTTACTAATTGTCATGCCTTCCAATGCATGAGCATAGCCCAGCTCTGCTTACCAGGTTTGCATGTCACACAGCATTGTACACTTATATTTATTAAAAACATCCTGTTTCTATTGTTAGAACTCTGGGTCATATCTGATACATGGGTGGTCCCACTACACAATCCTGATATGCATCTGTAAATGCCATAGCACATCGCACAAACATGCAAAAAGACTAAAAATAATAAAAAGGACACAAGATGGGAGATGATTTGTGGATTTCAGATAGTCATTTGGGATGGATGGCTGGACCTCATACTCTTTGGCTGGTGTGTGATGAGGGCGGGCCATTGATGCTTACATGGAATAATTATCTATGTAGTTCTACAAAGTTTCATGGCCAATGTTACAGGGACATGCTCAGCAACATCCCTTAGGCATGCTCCACATCATGACTACGCAGTACTGTCTACCGACGGCACTTTGTGGCCATGTACATGGATACACTCCATGAAGGCTTTACACAGAGCCTACATGGAGTTTATTGAATCCTGGGGAATATATTTTAAAGCCAGGTTTTGTGAACTGCGGTCTGTTGCCAGGAATCAAAATATATCTAATAATGTGAATGTTCATTGTTGGGATTACCATAATGGCAACTTGCTAGATCTCTGGGTTAGTATTAAAGATGAAAATCACAAACAAGGTTTCAGTTTGAAACACCATCAAATAAAGAATTAAATCTAGACCTTAATTAGTCATCGGGCCTCCCAAAGCAAACCCCTCATTACATTCCCCTGGAGTACCCAAATAAGCTAGAATTACCACACAAGCTATCATCTTCATAATTCATGATGACACATAAAATATTAAAACATCCCAGCAGCACTCTAGATATCAAAAATATAATAAAAATGTACAATCCCAAAAGCTACTATCATGAAAAAATCAACACCTACCAGCACCCCAAAAATCAAGCTCCTCAAATGGGGTGTCTATACTCACTGAATGCATCTAAGTAACTGAGCAGCATTTCCCTTTACCATAAGACAAATAAACAACTTCATTGCTTTTAAAAGATAATTTCAAACTACATCTAAATGATACTAGAATATGCAACTGTTCAAAACCTCTCGGATAAAAATACCAAATACTCAGTATTTCCTCTTCTTGGTTATTAATCCATACTAAACATTTTTTCTAAATTAAACTTTTAGGTTTTACAGGCATGGGTTTATTGCATTTCTCCCATGAGGAATGTATGTATTATTCTTTTCATGTCAGCTCACATATCAGCAGGAATATACATGCACACTATATCACTTTATCTCCCATTGTTTTTATATTATGTACTGCTTAGTTGCTCAATGTCAAATTATAATTTCTTGATCTAGTGATATCCTGCAATATGCATTAGTATAATTTCTGGATATTCCATTGAATGTATTTCATTATTTTTGTACTCTGTCCTTTCTGGAAAGTTTGTAAAACTTTGTTATAATGTACACCTTCTATTTCTTGGAGCTTTTCTCCCCAGGCCTATGCTGAAAATGGACAATGTAAATCAGTTGGACATTCCCAATGAAAAAAAAAAATAATAAACTAAACACATTCTCAGAGTTACAAGGAAGGGTGTCATAGTAGTTTTTGAATGGCAAAAAACTGAGTAATAGTAGTAGTCCCCATTTTAGAAAGAGGGAGAGGTGGGTATATTCGAATTGCAGAAACATTAAACTCCTAAGCAATCCAAGGAAAGCATATGAGAGAGTGGTGAAAGGGAGACTTCATCTAATAGTTGAACCTCTGACTCAACAGTAGCTGTGTGGATTTTCTCCCTGCTGTGTGTCAGTGGATCAACTATTTGTCCTTGCAGATATATTGAAGAAGTCATGAAAGTTTGCAAGAATATCTCACATACTGAGGAAGATGCTTTAGGTCTTGAAACTGGTTTGCATTGGGACCACCATTTATGAATCAAATATTTTAAACTCTACTGTGAATGTTGTTTCTTTTTCCAGCTGTTTAGAGTGCTGGTTCTTAGCCACACATCTACCCAATTCTGAACATTCCCTGTATCAGTACTTCTATCTATAATAAAATCTGTGGACATGTAGGCCTGCTGATACCTGTAACCATTCTCCACTGAGATGATTTGCAACTTCCCTTTCATCTTATCCATGATAACATACACTACATTAAGGACCTTAGACTTAGCATTGCTAATCTGTATATGCAAGCCTTTACATATCTCTCCTTCAAATTATGGTTAAGAAAACATCAATTCTCAAAATAAAGGAATGCAACAATGCATATTTTTATACTTAAGGTATTTCCTGCAACCTCTAATGTGGGAGGAACGGAGTTTATAGTCATTTAGAAAAACTCAATTATGGCAGTAGAACAAAAGAGCCATAAAAGAAAGTCATATGGAACAAATGATTGCTTGTTGTTAAATAAAGTCATACTGGAGAACTGTAAAAAGGGAAAGAATCTAAGAATGGCATGGATTGATTACAAAAAAATATTTGATAGTATCCCATATTTATGGATAAAAGAGTGCTTAAAAATGTATAAGATGCACCCTACACTGATCGACTACATTACAGTGACCATGAAACAGTGGCAGACCACTTTGCAATTAAGCTATGATAAAGGACAAATTACTATCCCAGGTACACAAATTCAAAGGGGGATATTCCAGGGTGACTTTCTGTCACCGCTGCTATTCTGCCTTGCCCTTAACTCATTAAGCTGTCTACTTAACAGCTTAGGCCATGGCTATAATTTGACTACTAGAAAACAACAAAGTGTAAAGACTTATCTTCTCTTTGTTGATGATTTAAAACTGCATAACTCATCTGATGACGAACTGAAAGCATAACTAAAAGTTGTGAAAACTTTTTCAGATGATATAAGAATGTCATCTGGTCTTGATAAATGTGCAAAAGCAATCTTTAAAGCAGGAAAACTGCAGCTCCAGGAAAACATCACTTTAAAACAGTGTTGACATCTAGAAACAAAATCCAAGCTATAAACCAGTTTGCTCTTCCTGTCCTAACTTACAGTTTTGGAGTGATTGACTGGCCCCAAAACATGTTGGAGAGATTACATAGGAAAACAAGGAGGTTGCTTCATGTTCACCAAATGATTTATAAAAATCAGTGGATACCAAGATTATATACTCCCCATTCTGAAGGGGGATGGGTCTCCTTTTAATAGATTACATGTATAGATGTGCAATCGTGGGACTCCACTCATATCTGCTGACCTCATGAGACCCAAATCTAGTGAAAGTTTTGAAGCATGAGAATAATAAATCTAAGATGACCTCTCTGCTTAATCTAGGAGAAGTATATCGCCGTCATGTAGGAATGGAAATCAAACCAGAAGCAGATAAAAATCAGGCAGCGGCTGAATGTGCCAAAAAAACAAAAGAAAGAATATTTGGTGAAGGACCAGGTGAGAAGGCAAGAAATGTGGAAAATGTGTAAATATAGTTGCAAGTATAGAAGACTTCTGGAAGAACCTCATGTTGGTCAGGAACAAATACAGGAATAGTTAATGAGAGGCAAATTCAAACCAAGAGATGAAAGGTTAATATTGGCGGCCCAAGATAGTGGGCTGCATACACATTGGTTTACAAAGTCCATTAAACATGTGGGAGAAACAGACAAATATAGATTTCGTAAAACCAAGCTGGAAACAATCGCATACCTCATTGCTGGTTGTGACATACTAATGGCTGAAGGACAGCATACTGAAAGGCATAATAATATGGCAAGATTGCTGCACTGGAGATTGTGCAAACATTGTGGTATTGAAGTGGCTGAAAAACACTGGAAACATGAGGCAGAAAGCATCATAGAAAATGATGATGTTTACATCACATGGGATCATCCATTACCAACACTTCAAAAGATAAATGCTAGAAAACTGGATATAGTGGCCCATGAAAAGAATACAAACGTAGCATTGATCATTGAAATCGCCACACCCAGTGACTACAGTGTCCTGTGTACAGGGGGAGACAAAGTCATAAAATATCAGGCTATGCAGTCAGAAACAAGAGCAATGTGGAAGAAAGATACCCAGATAGTCCCAATAGTAGTAGGAGTAATGGGTCTTATAAACACAAATCTACAATCATATTACATGTAACTCTATACAAATTGCAGGACTCATTATTGGGCACATTGTGGGTGCTGCAAAGAGCACTTCTGGCTAACATCAAAGATTGACACAATACTAATTTCATGACCTTTAATCATACTTTGACTTAGGAATGAGCTCCATTCCCATCATGCTATTAGAAACCCAAAACATTTGGGGGGGATTCAGTAATCCTCCGTGTAGGATGAACGAAGCCCTACTCGGAGACGGCTGTAAGAGTATGACGTCAGCGCATCATCCGTATGCATGAGGGTGTGCTGACTCAACTTCCTGTCTAACACGGAGCGTGTAGGAGTGCAGGGGGCGTGTCAGACTGCCGAGCAGTCCAAATATCCATGCCCCTGCAAGTGCCTAACTCTGCAAATGTCAGCAGATATGAGCAAGTCCGCTCAAATGTGCATACCCCCAACACCACACTCCCCCACATTAAAAAGCCCTGTATAAATGAAATAAAATGCAAAACAAATTTTTTTTTTTATTATTCACCATATGCCCATATTTGCACGTGTGTACACGGGTGTGCCCATTGCTTAGCTACAGTAAGCAGTTTAGACATCGAAGAGGATAATAAATCACTAATCTGCAAATTAAGCCAAATCACAATAGCGTAGTGTTAGAGCCTTTGCACAAAGAGGAGGCATTTCTGGTTCTAGTCCCACCAATCCCCTTTCCATTTTCATTATGAAATCTGTGCATAAAAATAATTCCTGACATTTACCTTTTAAATTCTATTAAAATGAATTGAATTGGCCTATGTAGTAGTGAACGATATTGTAAATATATATAAGAAGGTGAAACGGTCATGCATACTAATGAATGCATAAGTAACCTATCTTAAACAATGTGAAGCACTGCTAAGCAACATTCACCAGTATTAAGCACATTTAAGAATAATTGCCCATAGCTAACCACTGCTTTAACTAGTGCAATAGCTTTGTGCGGAGCTGTGCATCGCACCAACTAGCGCATACAAAACATTTTTGCATGGAGCTGTGCACTATGCCAACTAGCACAATGTTGGGCAATGTCAGGCAACGTCGGGCAACAAAGAGCAACGTTGGACAAAGTATTGCAAAGTCAGCTAAACATAGCCACACCTCCTAGCCGGTCAGGCCAGTATAAAATAAAAAGCAATGACAGGCTTCGAACCTGGGATACTGTGCATTATAATCAAAGTACAGAACCATTAAGCCATGCCAGCTTTTGCTGTTCATGCACTGTCAACATACATATACATATTAATGAAAGTTTACACAGTGCTAGGCAGGTTTGCACTCAGCTGAGAAATTTCAAAACCAGCCAATCACAAATAAGTGCGGGAAATGAGCCATATTTAAGCCCCATAGGCGGGAATAATCGCCATAACTGATTGTAGCTCCCATCTGCAGACAGAATGGCCGGTGCTGGAGAGGGCTCTCAATTTCGAGCGCAACGGTGGGGCATTGTAGAGTCAAAACTGATGGTTTGGCTCCTTGTCCATCATCATGATGCAAGACTCCTGCAGGGCCAGTTCCAAGGTATGGAGTACAAAGCGGAGGCTTGGAACCGTCTAGCACATGATCTCACCAGTGCCACAGGTGTCCCTCAGACTGGTGAGCAGGTCAGACACCACCATGCAGACCTGAAGAGATGGAAGCAGGACCAACTGAACCAGTGGATACAGGAGGCCCGTGGAAATGACAATGCCCCACTACTGAGTAGGTATCCATGGAAATGAGTATGTAAGAATAGCTACTGTAGTCTATATAATGGACAGGTATGTCTCAATATGCCTTCATTTACTTCACAGCTGCAGGTGTCTGTGCTGCAAATCAGCAAGCCTATGCAGATAGGCCGCTAAGGCTGCGCCACCAGGCAGGTTAGTAATTATTCTGCATGTATTGTTATATAAAATAAGTAAGAGAGCCTGAAAGAAAGTGTTGTAGCCCAATAATAAAGGCATAAAATGACCTGAATAATTTCTCTGCATGTAATGTCATATAAAATAAGTGAGAGAGCCTGAAAAAGAGTGTTGTAACCCATTAATAAAGGTATAATGCATCTTGAATAAGTCTTCTGCATGCACTGTAATATCAAATAAATGAGAGAGCCTCTAGAAAAGTGTGTAATGTAATTAATAAAGGTATAATACCTGAAGTGTGTCCATGTCACTTACTTTGAAATTCTGTTGTACTCTTGCATTATATAAATAGTACTGTTGTATTAAGTGCTGTCAACTCACAGTTGGGCAGGGCCATATAAAGTGGATGAAGGGAGTGCCAGTAGCTGTGAAGCATATATACAGTCAACATTTGGTTAATGGCTGGCATGCATAGGTGAATCTGGCACACGAGTAGCTTGTTAACGTGTTCCCCAGAAATGTGAGTGTGCTGCTAGAAATGTAGGGGGCTGTAAAAATATAACTGATAATGTCATGTGAACAAATCCAGATATGTAGATATATAAATATAAATAAAATATATAAATACATAGCAGTAACATCTGCATCCTGGACAGTTAGTATGTCAGATATAGGTCAGGTATATAATGAACTAGCCAAACCCATTACACAACTTAATGCACGTTGCCTAGTGTAATAATACATGTAAGGGATATACACCTGCAGTCAACTTGAATGTAGTGTAAACTATAAGTACATATACGATGTTAATGGAGGTATCTTTTTACACCCTACTGTATGTGCATAAACAATGCAATTCCACACCTCAATGGGTATGTCTAATCTCAAAACATTTATTGGGACATATGTCCTATTGTTCTATAAATATCTGCATTTACTTTGATGCATGTGCCCTGTTCAAACACCACAATCTTGGTGGCCTGTTGCCACCAATCAATCCTGCATGCTGTTGGAATGTCCACTGTTGTTCTATATATGCATCTGTTACGCTTGCTGTTCAACTGTTGGAACTCTGGTGTGTTGGGTTAATGGGAATATTACTGCATGCTGTTACAACTAATTTGGAATGTTGTTGGCTATGTTGTTATTAAATACACCTAAACATAGAACATATGAGAAGGCCGGTCCCAGCAGACCCACCTGTCCCACCTCAGCTGGCGATTGCACCTGGCACCAGCAGATCAGGTGCCGAGCCCGGGCCCCCCTCCTCTGTTGGTCCTGCGCCACCTTCGGGTGAAAGCACTGCAGGGGGTGGGGCTTCTACCCCCCATGCAAGTGTGGCCAGAGGAGGGCCACCTGTCACCCTCTGAAGGGTCCGGGCTGTGGTGCGTAGGGAGATCCAGCGTTCAGTCACTGATCCCCTATGCCAGCTCGAGGCAAGAGTGGCGCGACTCATGGGTGAGCCTGCCCCTGCTACGCAGCCACCAGCACATCCACCCTCTGGGCTGTGAAGGTGCAGTGGTGACTGCTCATGGATGGGGATCTCAGTTCCACTGTTACTATCTGTGGGCTCATGGGCTTGCGATTTCCAAACATCCTTCCCCGTCAATTGTGTTCACCCACCCCATGTGTCATAGTCGTATGTGTCTTGTTTGTCTTGTCTGTTTACCTCCTCAAACTACCTCCCACAATATACCTACTTCCCCTACCTCAAATTCCACTCTCACCTGAAAAAAAAAAGGGGGGCAATCTGCTCCCACAAAAAAATTACGCCCCATACATAGCTGCCCATTTTACACAAATGTTTGCTGGATACAGACACTGAAATTCAATTGTCACTACAACATACTTTGTTGTCCTCACCCCTCTCTCGGGGGTGGAAGGTTTCAAAATTCCCTCCAAATTACTAGTATATGCACAGCTGTTGCTGTTAAAGAAATGGGCAGCTATGGACCTTCCCTACACCCATCCTGCACATCCCAAGCTGTTTTCCCTACTGTCTTTCCCTCTTTGTGCCCCTTTTTCACCACTTTCCTATCTCCCCATTTTCTTTTCTTTCAAAGAAATTAGAGCGGGGATTAGTGGGAGTAAGCACTTTTAAGCAGTATTTAGCGGGCTTGCATGAGTGTGCGCATGTGTGCGCTTAGCTAAGTATTGCTAAGCATCACGCAAACCCGCGAAAACCCGCTTACAACTGCTTAAAAGTGCCTTAGTCACCCTGCATATGAGGGGTCTTGTTCTGCTCAGCAGCAAAATAAAACACCACTGCCAGTCTTTGACACACTAGACTGCATGAAGTACCACAAGGTCACAGCAGATATACAACAAGATGTTGCTGAAATATATATATATATATCATGCATCAGAATGTGTGAATATAAAGAAAAGGTAGGAATGCCATAACACAAGACCTGTTCTGTGGAACTATACCAGCAGTTGTTGCGGAATTGCATTACATGACTGTGATAACAGAACCAGACATTCTAGCAGTAAATACTGTTAAAGCAGCACTTCACAACCCCCACACAGTATCATAGCAGGACAATCCCCACAGAAATGTACAAAATACTAGTGTGTTCAAGGTACAGCAAGGATGTAGGTAGGCATACTCAGTACTGGAAGTGTCCAGTTTCATGAGCATCCTGTGATAATGTTAACAAAATAAAAAGCACAAACACTGCAGAAGTGAGTACATTAATATCCACGGTATAGATGTACCCAAACAGTTCATGTGCCAAATGGAAACATCTCAATAACTACATATGTATGGCAGCTAATTGTAGATGTTGTAAATAAACTCCATACTCCCATGTATCTTGTGTTAGCATTTCTAGGGGTGAGTACAATTCTACACTGTCAACTGTGTACTGGAAGATGCAACATTCAGGTCTGAGTACAACATAGAAATAACTGGCTACACCCTTAGCAACATTTAGAAGAAGTATACCAACCTTCTGACTTACATTACGGTGTCCTCAGCAAACAAGCATGGGCCCCACTTTGGAAAGCTGAAAGGCCTACGCCTACCTGACCTAGCAATTTATAGCATCGGGTTGCTATGACAGTGAGTACTGCAATTGCCACACAGCAGGATGCATGCAATTAAGCAAATGCTGGGCACCAATTGGTGCAGAGGCCATCACATGCACATGTGTAGATACCTCTAAAAGCAGGCTGTACTTGCTGTCCACACATGCAACCATTTCATTGCAGCCACGGAGAGAGAGAGAGAGAGAGAGAGAGAGAGAGAGAGAGAGAGAGAGAGGAAGCAAGGAAGCAAGCAAGAAAGCAAGAAAGAGAGACACAGAGACACACACAGACAGACACCGGCAACAACAACAACAGCAGCCACAGCAACAGCAAAAAAAAAAAAAATCAACATAAAATAAAATTAAAAAAATATATATATATAAAAAAGTAAAGGTATGTAATTGATATGTATTTACTGGCATGTAGTAGATGTTTTTGAAGAGTACTCTACATACTTTGAATCATCCATATGTGGCAGCAGTACGTATCTATGCACAGATGCCCTGCATAACTACTGCCATGGAGAAATCAGTGTGTAACTGTGTGCAGTGGGATATGACTGTGATATATGTAGTTCAGCATTAAATGTCAAACATCTGATCCATGTTATCTCTGTTCTGTACAGTAGTGTGTACAATGGCTGTTTGGGGGAGTAGCGCATACAGTTATATAAACAAGGATGTGACAGAGTAACAAATGCATGATAGTCATATTAAGTTGTAGCTTAGCATTGGCAACAGCTGTACCAGGCTAGTATGTTAATCTAGCATTTGCAGCTATATATACACCCTCTAATATTACTGTGTGCTCACATGTGACACCTGTTCATGTTGCAACAAGGCCCAGCAGGTCAGCTGTGAGGTCCATGGACTTACAACTGTGTGGACCTTGTGTGTGTATGGCACACACATATGGAGAGATCTGTCTGTGTCAGATATATTAGCATCCGTACATGTGCATAGAGCAAGAGACATACTGCAACTGTTTGTGAAGGGTGGACATATATATGTTTTTGAAGGTTGTTATGTGCATACTTCTATGTAGGTTGTAGCATGTGGCAAACAAGACAGCATACAGTGCTGGCATATGACATGTGGTGGTTAAACGCTGTGAGTATGAATTGTCAGGTTTACAGTGTTGCAGCCAGTGAGGCCTGATAAAGCTACATGTGCTAAGAACAACTTCAATGCATTCCACACAACACTGTGCAATATTAGTACAAAACAGTATACCTCGCAACCTTTGCATAATTGATATTCCCACCATGAAAGGCGAACCGTATATGTGACTATATGGATATCTATATGTACACCAATATATGTTTATATTTATGTGTGTGTGTGTATATATATATATATATATATATATATATATATATATATAGAGAGAGAGAGAGAGGGTCATATTTACTGCGACAGATGGCTGGTGACAAAGCCGTGGACTCAAGCTCAATGTTGAAACTACATTGGCATCCCTTCTGGCAAAAACTCCGTACCCATGAACTACCACATATGTGGTAGTCTACTTAATACTGAAAGTGTGATAAGAGACCATGGGACACAGGTGGACTGTAGTCTCCCCTTCAATAATCACAGTGACACACTAGTCATGTCATCTGTCTACCTGCCACACCTCATTACAAAAGGTGTGCCATCCAGGGAAATATATGTCAGTGTTCCCCTCTACTCATCACACATAAAGCCCATTATAGAGTATAATAACCCATGTGGTATGTACCTCACAAGACATTAGTCCAAACTGAAAGTAGAAGCTCGTGCTATGCTTAATCCCAGCAACAGTCAAAATGTAGAATCCACAGTAAACAGAAAAAACGTTGCTGGAAACTGCTGATTTGAAAACTGGAGTTTAATAAGAACACAACACAATACAGCTCGTAGTTAGCGCTTTCGGGTCAAAACCCTTCTTCAGACTAAGAACATACAAACACAAACATATTTAAAACACTCCTCAACCAATCAAAATTCAATAAAAAGCCCGCCTTTTTTTTAAGGGCTGGCTTTAGGGGTACTACTTCATTTAATCCTGGGA
Organism: Protopterus annectens; assembly: GCF_019279795.1. Taxonomy (NCBI): domain Eukaryota; kingdom Metazoa; phylum Chordata; order Ceratodontiformes; family Protopteridae; genus Protopterus; species Protopterus annectens. The sequence goes on from NC_056733.1 coordinate 1,679,115,386, forward strand.
ACCTGTGTGCAGATAGCTCTAGGATCCATTTAGACTCCACCCATTCAGTGGTTTGCTTGATGTCACCACCTCTACTGTTCAGAACTACATTCTGTATTACCCTAAAACTAAATTGATGTGTAGAATGATTCTGTACATGTCTATATAGGGCATTACGTTCATCCAAATTTCTAATTGATGACATATGTTGTAAAATTCTGACCTTGAGCATGTTATTAGTCTTGCCCACATAATTCGGACAGGAGTCACAGTTCGCCAAATACACAACATCTGTTGTCCTGCAAGTTGCTCTCCCTTTTAAATGGAATTTCCTCCCACTTACAGGAGGAGTAAAAACCACATCTCTGTTAATATGGGCGCAAGCCTTGCAATGACCACATGGTACCGTACCCATGGTTAATGGCAGAGCTTTAGGGATGTTGGCTACCCTCTCTTTGCACAGCATGTCCTTTAAATTTCTGTTCCTCCTGTATCCAAACTGTGGGTTACTACCTACAATGTCCCTCAGGCAATCATCACTGGTGATGATATTCCAGTTCTGGTTGATTATGTCGCAAACACCCTTTACATTACTTCCATAGGTTAACATAAACCTCTGTCTTGTTCGTGTACATACAGCAGATGTGTCTTTCCTCTCATTCTGCCTAGTCACATTAATCCAAGGCTTATATTTATCCCTTCTATATGTCCTACCCTTCTTCACCACCCTTTCTATCAATCCATCATTATAACCCCTATCCTGAAAATGTTTTCTCAAATTTATCAACTCTTGATCAAACTGTTCATCTTCCATACTCAACCTAGAGGTCCTACTGACCTGACCTTGTACTATGTTGGGGAACATGAAACGAGGGTGCATGCTATCAAATGACAGCATGGTGTTCTTCCAACATTCCTTTCTAAACAACTCAGAACTAAAACCATTCCCAGTGAATCTAACCCTGACATCCAGAAAGTCTATGTGGTCACTGGAACTGTTAATGCTAAATTTCAAAAATGAGGTAGTCGAGTGAAGAAAATCTATAAAAAGTGTTAACTGTGTGCTATTCCCTCTCCACAAGATAAAAATATCATCCACAAAACGTAGATATACTCCTATATGCCTGTGCCATTCCTCATTCTCTAATACATGCTGTCTTTCCCAATGCAATAGAACTAAATTCGCAGAGGCATGTCTAAATTATGGGATTGTGCCACGGGGGATGCGTGTGTTGTGCATGCCAACCCAAGGGGATAGATATCCCAAATTGTTAGCCAAGTGGCAAGAGATCAATCTGAAGACTAGTTATCAATACATGGAGCTTCTTATTAGTTATTTTGCACCGGAGGTGGACTTATTAAAAAAGGAAGTTATAGACCTGCAACAGAGACTTACAAGAGACTTTCAGGGAGCTCCACATGTAGCACGCCTTAAACTGTTGAATGACACATTAAGTGGAAATGATGATAAGCTCCGCAACCAAAAAATGGGTAAGTTGCGGAAAGACTTTCAAGATTTTAATGAAGGTAACATCTTTATCTGGCCGAAGTACAAATCTCTGCCAGTAGCAACAACACGGGGATCAACCCGATTGAATGAAAGGAGGCGTGACCAGGAGGAACGACGCGACGTTATGACATCGAGGGAAGAGACGCCAGCTTCACCAGCTACAGCTCTGACAGCACAAGGTGAGCCACTATGCATGGTAGTAGTGGAAGAAACTACCATAGTTTCTGCTTCGAGCGAAAAAGAGGGCAGAGACACAATTGCCCTTATCACACAGGATGCACCTGATGTGAATGCGGCAGGAGTCCAGTTCTTGCGAGAAGCAAGTAACAACGTTCTTGTGGGAGAGGAGAGGTTACCACAGGAAAGTACTTCTACCATGGGACAGGATAATGTGTCGAGGATGAATGTTTTAGAAACGGGGGCTCGCCCCAAGGTGAAATTGGGCCAACAGCATTTTTTGGGGTCGCTACCAGTGAATGTGAAGAAGAGAGGTCCTTGGAAGAGGTCGTTGAGCGACGACAGAGACCTCAACAAGAAGAGGAGAACTTTGGACTGACTCATACTATGGACTATGGTATTTTTTTTAATTTATCTAAATATGTTTTAAATAAGGAACAATTAGAGGTATTGAATAAGGGGCTAACTTTTGTTCCAAGTAGGACCTGTGTATTTAATGAAGTCATAATGGACATCATGTTATTTTGTCGAAATGTTATGTTAAAAAAGTTTTTTTGGTAACTCGGGTCCTATGGACAAACGTCCACATAAACCCAGTAGTTATGTCCCACCCTTGTCACCAGCATTAGGGTTATTTATTAATAAATGTGAGACTGACTTAACAGCTTATTTTCAGAAAAAATGTAATGAGAAGTTTTACAATTTAAATGGAAAACAGAGGAAGGCCTTGGAAGATTTGAGTAACAACTCGGATCTAACAATAAAAATGGCAGATAAGGGAGGGGCAGTAGTGCTTCTGGATACACACTGGTATAGGACAAAGATGAAGGAATTGCTTTCTGAAGGTGAGGTTTATGTGTTATTAAATCCAGTTGAGGTAAAAGGTGTGATTGATAGAGTACACAAACAATTACACTGGCTATATACTAATCAGTATATAGAACAGGATTTGTATGATTTTCTCTTAATAGAGAAGCCAGTTATACCTGTGTTCATGGCCCTCCCGAAGATACATAAATCATCCACTGTCCCCCCTCTTAGACCCATTGTGTCAGGAAGAGGGTGGGTAACTGAAAATATTTCTATTTGGCTAGAAGTTACATTAAGACCTTATGTAGATAAATTAGAGAACATACTGAAGGATACAGCACATTTTCTCACAGTTTTGGGGGATCTAAGTAGGAACATGTCCCTAGAAAACATGATAATGGTCACATTAGATGTCCAAAGCTTGTTTACGGTGATAGGGAACCACTATGGAATAACAGCCATAGTGGAACTGCTATGCACGCTGGGGGTCAAAGGGATGAAACTTGACCTAATAAAAGTCTACTTGCATTAGTCTTGGACAATAATGTTTTCATGGGCATTAATTCTACATACAGACAGGCACAGGGGGTAGCCATGGGCACCCCCTGTGTGAATACCTCTGCGAAATTAGTTCTATCGCATTGGGAAAGACAGCATGTATTAGAGAATGAGGAATGGCACAGGCATATAGGAGTATATCTATGTTTTGTGGATGATATTTTTATCTTGTGGAGAGGGAATAGCACACAGTTAACACTTTTTATAGATTTTCTTCACTCGACTACCTCATTTTTGAAATTTAGCATTAACAGTTCCAGTGACTACACAGACTTTCTGGATGTCAGGGTTAGATTCACTGGGAATGGTTTTAGTTCTGAGTTGTTTAGAAAGTAATGTTGGAAGAACACCATGCTGTCATTTGACAGCATGCACCCTCGTTTCATGTTCCCCAACATAGTACAAGGTCAGGTCAGTAGGACCTCTAGGTTGAGTATGGAAGATGAACAGTTTGATCAAGAGTTGATAAATTTGAGAAAACATTTTCAGGATAGGGGTTATAATGATGGATTGATAGAAAGGGTGGTGAAGAAGGGTAGGACATATAGAAGGGATAAATATAAGCCTTGGATTAATGTGACTAGGCAGAATGAGAGGAAAGATACATCTGCTGTATGTACATGAACAAGACAGAGGTTTATGTTAACCTATGGAAGTAATGTAAAGGGTGTTTGCGACATAATCAACCAGAACTGGAATATCATCACCAGTGATGATTGCCTGAGGGACATTGTAGGTAGTAACCCACAGTTTGGATACAGGAGGAACAGAAATTTAAAGGACATGCTGTGCAAAGAGAGGGTAGCCAACATCCCTAAAGCTCTGCCATTAACCATGGGTACGGTACCATGTGGTCATTGCAAGGCTTGCACCCATATTAACAGAGATGTGGTTTTTACTCATCCTGTAAGTGGGAGGAAATTCCAGTTAAAAGGGAGAGCAACTTGCAGGACAACAGATGTTGTGCATTTGGCGAACTGTGACTCCTGTCCGAGTTATTATGTGCGTAAGACTAATAACATGCTCAAGGTCAGAATTTTACAACATATGTCATCAATTAGAAATTTGGATGAACGTAATGCCCTATATAGACATGTACAGAATCATTCTACACATCAATTTAGTTTTAGGGTAATACAGAATGTAGTTCTGAACAGTAGAGGTGGTGACATCAAGCAAACCACTGAATGGGTGGAGTCTAAATGGATCCTAGAACTATCTGCACACAGGTTCCCAGGATTAAATGAAGTAGTACCCCTAAAGCCAGCCCTTAAAAAAAGGTGGGCTTTTTATTGAATTTTGATTGGTTGAGGAGTGTTTTAAATATGTTTGTGTTTGTATGTTCTTAGTCTGAAGAAGGGTTTTGACCTGAAAGTGCTAACTACGAGCTGTATTGTGTTGTGTTGTTATTAAACTCCAGTTTTCAAATCAGCAGTTTCCAGCAACGTTTTTTCTGTTTACCTCACAAGACATCCACAGCAACTGGAAACAACAAAGACATACCTCACAAAGGGTAATACCAGTCTCAGACAGATGCCCTATGCAGACCATCTCACAAACCCACAACTACACTGTGTTACATACTGCCTACCCAGAGGTGACCTCTGCCTAACATACTAAGCTATGTAAAAAACAGAGCTGTTGGACATGCTGCATGTAAACAGATCACAATCTCTACATGCTACATGCTCTAGGGACCCAAATCTTCTGACCACAATAAACAGCACATGCTGGAGGGATAGATTCCCATCTCAGAGACATCCCATACTCTGTAACAAACCAACTATCCATAGCAAACATAGCTCCTAATTAGCAGTCATCATAAATAATCATGAAGATTGTATGGGAGATAGTGAATACACCCAGACAATCACCTCTGTGTCTTTGCTTGACAGGGTCACGTGAAATGCAAAGACCTGTGTGTCAAAGGCCAGGGTAGCGTATAACTAGGCTTCCATAGGCCCTATGGCCAATAGCCTCTTACCTACCTATGAAGTGATACACACCCACATTGACTTGTTGCAATAATTGCTATGTGAGTTTGACTGAGTGTGATGGTGAATGTGTTTGTGAATGTGTCAGAGTTTGGTTTATGTGTGATAGCTTAATGGGAAACTGTTTCTGTCATGGTATTATGTGTCCTAGCTGTGATCCCAGCAAAAGATGTGTATACAATTGCTAGACTGAAAAAGCAGTATGCTATACGTTCTGATATAGTCCCTTGTTGTCGAGTGGGGTGCCCATTGTAGGCCAAAGCAGTACATGCATGCTTATTGAGTGTTACTGCTGGCAAATCCAACCCCTGTATGAACTAGAGTACTACCTGAGGCTTTATGCTAAAACAGCATAGTATGGTGTACGTCCACATTGATTGGAACCACTGTTCCGAGTGTTCCTGTAGTCCTCACAGATTACATACCTCAGGCATACGGTCTTGTAACTACTGACACACAGTAATCTTAGGTACACAGGTAAAGGTTACCTGTGTTGCCATACCTATATGTCTGATGTGTGTGTGTATGCCTGTATCATGGCCTTGGTCATATGTGTGTTACAGGATATAGGTGCGTATCTAGCAACATGTATATTGTAGTACAGCAGTATGCCACCTATATTCTCAAATGTGCACGTATGTTAGGCAGGGGTCTGCCATCAAAGACTAGTGTGGTATACCGGTGATACAGTCACTGGGCTTTACAATCATTGCAATGGATTACACTTTTCATGATGCATTAGCATGATATATACCTCCTGTGTCTAGGTTGGGCATTGTATCCCATACAGTGTGCCATGTACTGTTGTATAGTATTACATACTGTTGTAAGTTTGTTGCTGTGCAAAACGTGATTTTATATATAGAGTGTGCCAGGCACTGTCAGGCAGTTGTGGGTTGAGTACTGACATGTGGTATTGAAAGTGCATATCATCTGACAGCCAATAGGTTGCTACACATGGCAGTTAATTGATATCTGTGCATTAGAAATATATATGTGCCTCATGACTTGCTCACACATATTGTTTCATTGTCTTCCAGGGCTATGTCCCACCATCGTAATCCCGCCTATAGCATGGCAGAGGAAGAGGTCATAACATCCAGCATGGTGCAGCAGTATGCCCTGCTGTTCTCTAGAACTAGCCAGGACTAGCATGAGCGTGTTGTGCTGCGGCAAGAGCTTGTCCGTCAGGTAAATGACATAGGCATGCCTAACTGGACATATGAGCAGGTACGCCATCACTGCAGTGATTTAATTAGACATGTCCGGCAGCGTGCGTCTGATATACGCAGTCAGCAGCTTGCCACAGGCAGGGGGGTAGCCATCCACCCCCCCTCACCAGAGTGGAGGAGCTGCTCCTGAGACAGGTGGCTCATGGCCAACAACAACCCCAACAACTAACATGTGTCATCATGGAGGCCGGAGTCACCCAGCAAGCTGACATGGAGCATGCAGGTAACATGGCATAGCTGTAGACTACTGTTACCTCAATTGTTAGAGCATGCTTATGTGAGATGTGTACTGTGTAGTTAGATGATGTTGTGCCTAGTGTTGTGCAATGGTAATACAATCTGTAGGCCTGTGACTGTCAACCGTTGTACTACTGTACAATTGCAAACACACAGTAGCAATGCCACAGTTGTTGCCACTGACAAAGTGTCTCATATCCTTGTAGGTCCCTCTGTTGTGACAGCAAGGCAGCCGACCCATGCTGGTGAGTGTGTTCTACCTTTAATACTGCTAATTAAATGTGCATGTCATAGGTGAGGTGTAGGCCATGTACACGTAACACACATACGCATAATGCATGCTTTGCATGTTTGCTGTGAGACTATGCACATCCCAGTAACGTGGGTAGCTGCCTAAAACACATACAATACACAAAGCATTCCACACAATTGTGGCAACACTGATGTGGACATTGGATAGGCAGAGTCGATACACATGCACACAACATGCACAACACTGTCATACGCAGTACACTTTAACATGCTACACATGGCGTATTCAGACGCCCGCTGTAAGGTCACACTACAGTATCCGACACTTCATCCACACAGCACACATAATATACCTGAGGGGTAGATGCCTCACATGTGGCTGTGCAACACTCTTCAACACCTTACACATTCATGGTAGGCAATGCCCCCTATTGTGCACCTTACAAAGCCATGTAACAACTGGCTGTGTAATGGTTAATGTAGCCATGATACTGCAGTTCTGGTACAGCATGGTATGTGCCAGTCTGGCGCACATTAGTAGCCTTGCATGACCACATGATGCTGCATGATGATGGCTCATGGTAGTACACCCCAGCAAGTTACAGTGACCACAGTACTACACATAGCATTACCTCTATGCACCTCAGTGTTGTGTGTGTGCAAACATAGGCACCTATACACAATATGCATAGCAATCCCCATTTGTACAAAGTGACACATATATGTCTTGTAATGCTATTGAGTGTATAGGTCACATGACACACACTGTGTCTGTGTGATGTTTAATGTTGCAATTGTGTTGTAGCATGCCATGACATGTCTGGCACTGGCATGTCCAAAATATGTCCTACACTCACCATATCCACTGTAAAATGGTCATGTTGAGCAATGGTATTCCATCAGGTAAACATGCACCACTCATCCTGTGTATATACATAGCATGCATGTGCGAATCCTGTCTCCACAATTGTCTGCTGAAGACACAGATGCCCTAATCAGAAATGGATATCTATGTGACACACAGATACACATCCAGCCATGGTATGTATACCTGTGAGAGGTGGTGCACAGAACATTGCAGAGTGTATAATACTTGCACAGAACTGTCATGTTCATGTACACAGTGCATTCCAGGGTGAGGCCAATCACTGAACAACAACGCACATGCATCAAAGACATGTATAGTGTTATTGGCAAGGACTGTTAATACCCGCACTGCATGCTGTTGGGAAACAGACACCCTGCATGCTGACACGTGTGATATAACTGTTTGCCTTGTGATACTGTACTTCACCATCACCCAATATTGAATATGTTCTGGATTGCTGGTGGTGTGTGGTGTGTGTGTGTGTGTGTGTGTGTGTGTGTGTGTGTGTGTGTGTGTGTGTGCGCGTGTGTGTTTTAGTGATGAGTGCATTTGTGTGCATGAGTGCATGTGTGCATGTGTGCATGTGTGCATGTGTTTATGTGTTCATATGTTCATATGTGCATATGTGCATGTGTTCATGTGTGCATGTGTCCATGTGTTCATGTCTGCATGTGTGCATGTGTGCATGTATTCATGTGTTCATGTGTGCATGTGTGCATGTGTCCCGACATCACGTACAGGTCATAAAGTGTGTTTCCTGTGTTCCTCTCACAGGTGCTGACCTTGCGCTGGTTCACTGCAGCAGGGAAACTGATGTCACCGAGCAAAACAGTGATACTGATGATAGGTGTGTTGAGGTACAGGCATGTTTGCCAGGGTATGTCATTGGGCCACCAATCGAGAGTACACAGCTGACCACCCCATCCATGCATACAGTCATACTGCCAATACATCCATCACCAATGCCCATACCTGAGGGACAGCGTACAGTTGGCATTGGCCAGGACAGTGTGGTATCCATGGCACATGCATCCCTACACAGCAGCCATACCCAGATGTCTGGAAAGGTACCACATAGGCAGATGTCCAGGGGTTCTCGTAGGAGCACTGCTGCTCATCATGCCACTGGCAGACGTGCAACAGGTCTGACAATGTCACGCATGTTCCAGGCTGTCATGGAGGCACAGGCACATATGGAACGGTACACCAGACAGGGACTAAGGGCACAGAGGGCACATAATACCGCCATCATTGACAGTATCTGTGACCTAGCAGTTGCCATACATCATTACATCAAGGTCACTGATAGACGTTGGGGGGAGACATTAGATATCCTCCGCAATGTCATGTCCATGTGTCAGGACAGTGCGGGATCTCTGAGTCTTAGAAGTGGATGTATGCGAGCAACATCAGCAGTTGGCAGTCGCCATGGACGTCCCTCAAGCCACAGCCGCTCCTGTAGTGCCAGTACCAGCCCCAGCAATGTTGGGGGTGAGCTGTCCATAGAACGTCCTAGAAGACCAGGTGCACGTGGCTCTGGACAGTCCCAGCAGGGACTTGTGTCCAGTGTACATCCATCCACCTCTGGGGATAGTACCCAGCTTGGCTTAGTACCTGATAGTGTCAGTAGCACCCCTGCCAGGCACAGGTACCGTATCCATGGCCAGAGATGGTGATCTGTGAAGCCTCAGAGGTACAGTCTGTGGCTGTCCCACAAATACCCGTATATGGCATCCACATGTTGGAACTGTGTGCATGCAGACACACACACATACTCCAGACACCTAGGGCTAACACATACCCACACACATTACATCAACATTGGCCCATTCCAGTATTCTTGCCCCTCACACACACACACATACACACACACACACACACACACACACACACACACACACACACACACACACACATACATGTCGATTGGATGGCACACTGTAGGTCTCTGGCAAACCAACAACACACCCTGTGCATATGATGAAACCTGTGCCACCTCCTGTCATCTGTAACATCAATGCAGGAACAGGCTACCATGGTGCTAATGCACAGGGTGTCTTTATAGTATAGCAATGTTAGCATGTTGTCAGCAGTGCAGTGTAATGATATGCTTGAAGGTGTAGCTGAGCAGGCATGATGCATTAATGCTATGATTGTCATTGTATTGTTGTTTACACCGGTGTTGGTTCCAGTTGTGTATTGTCCTGCCATGTGCCACTTGGCTGATGTGTGCAGTATTGGCAGCATGTGTTAGAGAGTGGACAGTATGTGTGGGATGTGTGCAGCACAGATTTACAGGTGTACACTTGTGAGCATGGTGGAGGTGCACTGTCTGCATGTACATGCATAGTGGACACATGGCCAGGGTGACATGCTCTGTATTACACAATAACACTCGATAGTTTCTATTGTTGGCCAGTATGCATTGTACTACACACATTTCGGAACTTGACTACACATGTGTGTATGACATGGTTTGACACTGTGCTGTGGATGATACTGTTACTATCTGTCATTGTTTTGCATTCTGGTAGTATACATCACTTCCACAGCCTGACCATAACCAATCGTTAGATGATGTCTTGACAACCGACACACAGATGTAGGACACACAGCAACATTTGGATCCTTCAGGTACTATACTATGCCTGTAACCACTGTTATTCACCTGCACCCATTACTGACACCACTGCTGTTTGGCATATAACTCTCTTAGGTACAAGCAATCACAGTAGGGATATGTCCGTCCACGTCTGGTAATGCATACTGTGGCCTGTAATGCATTCTCCAGATGACACACATATCCTGCACAAGGGTATCATACAGACAGATGCCTGTTGTCAAACCCATGCTGGAAAGCTATAAGCCAAACTAAGCATAGTCATCTACCTTTATGGAACATATTAACCCCACAGTACCACATAGGTAGTAGCCAACAACATGATGAACAGGTACCGATGTGTACATGCAACCAAGGGTTACGTCATCTGTCCTTTGTTAATCACATTTCCAAAGGAATTTTGAGATCCCTCGGTGGATCACATAAGCAATAAGAGGTCTGCATGCATATCCACAAAGGTTGTTCAACACCTGTTATGAATAGTCATCATTGACAGACTTTGCTGCGTTTGAAAAGGTCTGACATATACCTCGGCCATAGACCCTCACACACACATTCCAATAGGAACTGTAATGACTTTGTGTGACACAGATGACCTAGGCCAGGGATCACTGCAGTGGCTGGGCTTGTCACAAGCATACAGATGTGACCTAAGGTCTAGGAAGCAGCAGCACAGTCTGGAAAGGAAGAAGCTGTGTTCTTGGAGAAAGCAGGGTTCCCACACATGCAATCATTGAGGTAACATGTACGTATATGTATTTGCCACACAGCTAGCTCACATGTGCAATGCATACTGATATGTCATACAGTAGTAAAAGCAAAACCAACAACACATTGGCCAACAGTGTCCCACACATACAGCACACACACTCACCAAGTGCAGGATTAAAACCCCTATCTAACTACTTCATGATACTAGCAGAGTACACATTAACATGACACGCTATACATATTACTGGGAGTTCTCTTTACCACAGGTATATTTGTAGGATGGTGACATCATCAGACTTGACAAAGGTTAGTTTACCACTTTTGAGGTGTTTCACTACTCTCCTAAAAGATTGCTCCTTCCCAAACAGGCCACACACAAACACACACACACAGTTGTCCAGTGCAGGATTCAAACCCCTACTTAGCTACTTCATGATACTAGAGAAGTACACATTAACATGACAGGCTATACATATTACTGGATGTTCATTATTGGACAGGTATATTTGTAGGATGGTGACATCATCAGACTTGACAAAGGTTAGTTTACTACTTTTGAGGTGTTTCAATACTCTCCTAAAAGGTTGCTCTTTCCCAAGGAGACCACACACAAATGCAGTCATCCAGTGCAGGATTCAAAACCCTACTTAACTACTTCATGATACTAGAGGAGCACACATTAACACAACATGCTATACATATTACTGGGTGTTATTTTTTCCACAGGTATATTTGTAGGATGGTGACATCATCAGACTATATGAAGTAGGTTACATTAGGTGTCAATGGATGGCCTACATTGAAGGAATGTATAAACACTTTGGCCATGTGATCATCAAAGGTGAGTTTACTATTTTCCTGTGTCCCCAGGGCCATTATGACTTTCTCCATACATGCTGGATTACCGCCTATGTGGTAATTTGTGTGCACTTTGTATTACCCAAAGGGGATGACTATGCATTCTTTGCCATTCAGCTTGAGGGCATTGTTTTGACACCAGGTATCTGTCTCTGTAAGACACTTCTGGAGGATGTCTGTGGCAGCTGTACAGTCAATTATGGACCACAGTTTCCATTCATCTGCAAACCTGTTCAGCCATACACCTACCATGCTTACCTGTACCTCTGAGCAGTATCTACTGAACAGGTGGGGTCCCAAGACCAAGACCTGTGTGATGCCATTTGTGACTGGCTTAGAGTTGGACATGGCACCCGCAACTATGAACATGTGTGTTTGATCTGTGAGCCACTTGGCCACCCATCCTGTGATATAGCTGTTAATGTTCAAGCTGGTACACTTGTCCATGATGACAGAGTGGGGAATGGTGTGGTAAGCCCTTAGTGAAGTCCAGGTGGGCTGTGTGGACTACTTTCATCTCTATCTATGTTCATGGTAACTGTTTTAAATAAGTCAACTAGGTTTGGGAGCCAGGCTCTGCCTTTAACAAGGCAAAGGTGTGTAGAGTCCAGTGTCTGGATATCTCCAATGTCTCAGTGTATGGTTCCATGACAATTTGCTCAATAGCTCTGTAGACCTGGCTGAGTAGACATATTGGGCAATGGTTTCCAGGTTCTGCTTTGGCACACCCTTTGTGGAGCTGGATGATAGTTACTGTATGCCATTCTTTGGGTACATAGCCTGTGGTACGCTTGAGTCTGGACAGTGAATGTAGGTGAGGGTGTAGTTCCTTATGGACCTAGTGTAAGACGCAGCCTGGGACAACATAAAGTCACATTGATGCTATATTCTTAGCTTTGGTGAGGGCTGTCTTTACCTGCATGTCCATGATGTCTGGGTCTCTGCATCCTTCTGTGATGGACACAGACCCTTTTGGGGGTGATGGGGGGGGAGTTTACACTGAACATGTCCCCCTGGGTGTGGGCAATGAAAGTTGCTTTGGTGTATGTCATTCCTTTTTTCAGTAGCTGACAGCATATTTGGAAGTTGACACCTACATGTCTGGTATAGCTACCGAAGGCTTTGTGGTTGTTATTCTTACATTCCTTGGCTATTTGTCTTTAGAAACCATCCTTGGATTATTTTATGAGCGATCATTGTTTCTTCTTTATAATGATCAGTAATGCCTTTCCTTTAGTGAAGTTGGATCTATCATGTGTTCGTTTCCTCCTTCTCTTGTCTAGCTTATTTATGGACTACAAACACCTGCTTTCTGTCCTATTTTTGGAGGAGTGCATCTTGCTTTTATTTGTGATGTATCATTCCATGCATCCTTGTAGATGCTCATAGAATGCACTTGTAAATGATTCTGCAGATTGCATACCATTATCCATTACCATTATATAGCAAGGGGTCTTTGAAACGTTCCACTTTGGTCTTTGAAAGAGTGCAGTTTCCTTTTGCAAATGTCTTCACAGTGGTTTCATTGACTGGGTGTGGGGGCAGGATGTGGATGTCTAGTGTGATTACTTAATGATCTGATATTACCAGCGGGGGGTTTATCTCTGTTGTGGAACACTGGTACCCCATGTTGGTGATGATCATGTCCAGTATGTTGTCACCTCTTGTGGGTGTGCTGACCAGCTGTTCCAGGGTGCTAGAGTTTCTTAACACTAGGACACATTGGGCAAAAGACATTGTATATGAGTAATTCACCCACTCAATGTTTGGGTAGTTGTAATCTCCTCATATAATGGTGTTTGATAGGACCTTTATATTTGCCATTGTTCTACAGAATACAGAGTGAGGTTCCTGAGACAAGGTATGTGATCTGTAGCAGGCTACAATCTGATGGGCAGCTTTGCCCAATGTTAGTTGCACTTGCATGGTCTCCAATGCCTCATGCTGTGCCAGTAACCTGAAGGTGTGGATATCCATAAGGTAAATGGCTGCACGCCTTCCTTTTGTATTTCACTCGTGGTCTTGGGTCCAAAGGTCAGAGTGATTGTGAGTGTTTTACGTGTATCATATCCAACAGCTCTATGTTTGACATAGCTTTGCATGTTAGGCAGTGAACATCTCTGAGTAGGCGATATGCAAGGGAGTACGGATGGAGCATTTTGCGATGGTCTGTGTATGGCATGTATTTCAGGCCACTAATACTCTTTGTGAGGTATTGCTGCTGGCTTTCCAGTTGTTGTAGTTGTCTTGTGAGGTACATAGCAGCAGTGGCGTTGTGCTCTTTTATAGTTCTAGTGAGTGGTGAGTAGAGGGGAATAATGTCCTCTTCTATTCTGCATGAGACACATTTTGTGATGAGGTGTGCCACATAAGAGGGTTTCCTGACTACTGTGGGACTGTGCTTATCAGAGTTGTATTCACTGTCCACCTGTGACCCAGGGTCTTTTGTCACACTTACAGTGTGAAGTATATTACCACCTATGTTGTAGTTCTGGCTACAGTGTTTTTAACAAAGGTGCTGATAATGCACCTTTTGACACTGAGCTACAGCCCATGGCTTGGACAACAGCCATCTGTCTCAGTGAGGCTCTTTTGTAGGATGTCCACATCTTTAGTGTTTACAATGATGGCTCCTAGTTTGCAGTCCTCTGGAAACTTCAGTAGCCACAGACCTTCCATGTTAATGTTTACTTCAGGGAAGTATATACTACACAGCCTGGGAAGTTATCTAGTCCCATGGCAGCTGTGATACTGGCTTTGGAGAGTGTTTTTTACCTGTGCAGCCATGATGGCAGCAACTTTGCAGTCTTCCATTATAGACATGTGCTCTTTCATGGGTAAGGGGGGGGTAAAGTTAACACTGATCCTATCTGCCAGGATGTTGGCAATATCAGTTGGCTCTGTACATTTAGTGCCATTGAGCTGTAACTTAGAACAGATCTGAGTGTAACCATGACATAGACCTGTCTGTTGGGCAGAGATCTCCTGAGTAGACAGTAAGCAACAGAGTACAGATTGGGTTACATTTCAGTCTTGTTGCATGGGGCAACTATTTGAGGCCAGTAATCCTCTTGTTAAGGTACTTCATTGGTGTTTCTAGCTGCTGAACGTGCCTAGTCACATTCATCGCAAGTGTGTTGTGGTACTCCTTGACAGGTCTGATGACTGCTGAGTAGTGGCAACCTCCTTTGACCTACATGCACAGACCTTGGCAGTTTGTGGGAGCACATAGCAGGATTTTCAGACCACTTTGTGAATGTATTTCTGGAAGTAGAGATGACTATACACATTTGTCCATAGATCCCTTATTATCACACCCGTATTTAGCCTAAGTGTGTGAGCATGCCCAGTATGACCTTTCATTGTGATGCTGAATGAAATCCACTACATTTGTTGGAGTGTGTGAGCATACACAGTATACACATTTATACTATATGAGTATGGTAAATCAAGTTGTATTTTTACAGCAGGGCTCACCTTTGTGTCATAGATCAACAGGGATCATGCTGTGCCTGCAGGGCTTCCATGAGACAGTTTGCATAGACTTATCAACATTTCTACATACAGGGGGGACAGCTATTCTTTGTACATTTCTACCCGTGGGTACACAGGATTGTTACTGTGGGTGTACATAGGATGTGGGTTTCACCTGACACTTATACACATTTGCTGTGCCTGCACTGCTATGTACAGGACAACATTACAGCCTGTACTGTTGCCTATCGTACTGGCTTGAGGCATACTACTGTACTACAGATCTTAGCATCCAATGTCACGTATATTAGCTTGTGACTTCATAGCCTACACAGCCCACTTCACAACGCCTGGCCTGATGTTCTCTGTTTGCATAGGCGTGTGGGGAAGGTTTCCCATTTGACTCTTTAAGGGCATGATACAGCATTGCTTTGTGTTTGCATTAGTGTACAATTGTCCTGCTGTGTCTGTGCCACTGAAATGCTATCATGGCTTAGTGATTCATTACTGTGACTATAGTACACAGTATCCTGGGTTCAAAGCCTGTCACTGTATTTTATTTTCATGCTGGCCAGACCAGACTGCTTAAGGAACAGTAAAGCAGATATGAGCATGTTTAACTGACTTTGCTCAACTTGCCCTGACCTTGCCCAACATTGCACGAGCAATTTTGTTTACATATACTAGATAATGGTGAAAGCTGCTTAGCACTGCTTTATATTGCTTAAAACATGGCAATCATGCCTCAGGTGGTGCTGCAGGGCTGCCTATGTCGGATGCACATACTACACTGCCTATACATGTTTGGAAACATTCCCAAGGAATGCTCGATGCTAACGTAATCCAACCAAAGGAAAATAAACCAGTGCAGTCAAACAAAAAACCTTCGGATGGATACTGCTATGTTCTTAAAGTATTTTATTAAAACCAAAAGGAATCCAAGAGAAACAGTATGTTCAAAGTATTAGCGCTTTCGGGTGTTAACCCTTCATCAGATAAAACACAAGTAGTACTAAGCAAGAGTCTTGCTTAGTACTACTTGTGTTTTATCTGATGAAGGGTTAATACCCGAATGCACTAATACTTTGAACATACTGTTTCTCTTGGATTCCTTTTGGTTTTAATAAAATACTTTAAGAACATAGCAGTATCCATCCGAAGGTTTTTTGTTTGAATGTTTGGAAACATGTAGTGTCAAGTTAGGCATCCCTTTTATTTTATGTGCGAGTCAGAGAGAGGTATAATTTCCATGGTTTCTACTGAGCCAGTGTATGTGTTATGTGTTGCCTCTTAGCCAAGGACAAGACATACTGGGCACACCACCTTCTGCCTACTGGGGCAGGCTCAGTTTGTTCCTCCTCCGAGTCATGCTGTGCCTGTGCAGGGCTTGGCAATGGTGGGGGGCTGTTTGGCCCTGCTCCATGCTGTTCCTGCTGCAGCTATTTTCACAGGATCATATTGTGTAGCATGGCACATACCATGACAATTTGAGTACATGTAGTTGGTGAGTACTGCAAGGCTCCACCAGATGTGTCCAGGCACCGGAGCCATGACGTGAGCATCCCAAACACACGCTTGATTACACTTCGTGTTTGCATGTGTGCCTCATTATAGAGTTCTTGTTCAGGTGTGTGTGCATTTCTGATGGGTGTCATCAGCCATGGCTCCAGTGCATATCCAGCATCCCCCACTAGGTGACCGTCAGGGATGTCCCCATTGGCAAATGTCTGGTACAGCTGCGACAGATGCCATATATGGGAATCGTGGTAGCTTCCAGGACAGCCAGCACACACATTCAGTATTATGCCCTGGGCATCACACATGACCTGGCAGTTGATGGAGTGGAAGCCCTTGCTCTTGATGGAAACCCCACCCTGCTCACCAGCTGGTGATTTGATGTGTATATGCATGCAGTCAATTGCACTCACTACCTCAGGGTATTCCGCTATTTGCTGGAAGAGATGCATATTGCTGGCTAACACCTCACAGGAATTGGGGAAATATACATGATCACCGACATGTGGTGACATAGCATTCAGGAAATGGTGCAGTACCCTTGATGCTGATGCCTGTGAAATCTCCATCATATCACCAGTTGGTCTCTGGAAGGTACCTGTTGCTAGTATTCTTAGGCCAACACATACCTTGGTTTCCACTGGGATGGGTTCCCCTCTGTTGGTTCTGTGTGTGAGGCATGGCCTGCACAGCTCAACAATTTGCTGCAGGAGGTCTCTGTCCACTCTATAGTGCTCCACTATCTCCAGCTCATGTAGCCCCTGGTAGGTTACCCTGGGTCTGTACACTCTTCTCCATCTCCTCACTGTGGGTTGCTTAGCAGCATTCCCAATGGCAGAACCCTCAGCTTCTTGCACATGTTGCCTTATAACAGCAATGGCAGCCCCTGACATTTTTATGTCTCAGTTTAAGCTTTTTAAGTTTTCACTTCTCTTTGTTGACTGCAGCGTTGCAGTGTTTCTGAGAAAAACATTGGGAGAATGTTGTTTGCAGAGTTTTAAGTGCTGGGCTGGGCTGGTGTACAGCCTGTGCAATTGGCTGATTCTGATTGATTTCACCTGGCAGCTCTGCTAGTTCTCCTTGGTTTACTTCCTACTACTTCTTTTCCTTCCTTTTCCCTTTCTGTTTCCAAAGGGGGCAGCGCCACGCAAACAAGTGCAAACAAATGCACATGAGCACATACAGGCTTACACAAGCTTGCACAGGCTTAGGCGGGTGCACATTCGTGTATACAAGCTTAGACGGCATTACACAGGCTTACACAAGCACACACACACACGCACACACACACAGGCTTAGACGGGTTTACACACACGCACACACGTGCACACGTGTGCACACAGTGTAGGCAGCTTTGCAAGAAACTTTAGTGATAGCCACGGCATACACCTTCGTTTTCTGGATTTCAGTTTAGACAACTGTAGACACACCTCTTTTAGTCCTGAGTAACTCACAGCAAACACATGCCACTCTGCTCCAATAAGCTTACAGTCTTTTTGATACATACCTCCTCATGATATCACCCATCTTCTACTCTGTTACTCCCCTTATCCTACTCTTACACTCTAGGGACATGGTTCACATAGCAGGAAAAATTGTGATTCACTATCCTTATCCTCATTTGCATAGGATTGCCTACTAATGCTTGGTTACATCTCTCAGACTGAGCTTCCCCCCTTAGCAACCTCTACTCAGTTGCCATGTTGTCTTCAGCCTGCCGTTCACTTGCATAGCAGATGAATATTTTGAATAAAATCCCTAATTCGTGGCTTTTATTTTTTGTTTTTCTGGTTAAACATCGGAGATCGAGGAAAAAAAAAGTATTTATTATTATTTTGCAACACATAAAAATGCCAATGGCCATATATTTGGCCATTGGCATGCTTCATCAACTGGATGCATCCTTTATTTGGAGCTGTCAAGGCTCCGTTTTGCTATTTGCAGAATGGTACTCAGTTGCCAACCGAGTACATTTCTGCAAATAACACTACTCTTACTCGGACGGGTTAGTGTTTTCTGGATCGCAAATTTACCTCATTTGCATAGCTTTCAGCAGCAAATGAGGTAATTTGCATAAACTAACCCTGTCC
This sequence comes from Protopterus annectens, assembly GCF_019279795.1. NCBI lineage: Eukaryota > Metazoa > Chordata > Ceratodontiformes > Protopteridae > Protopterus > Protopterus annectens. The sequence continues at coordinate 1,679,134,271 of NC_056733.1, forward strand.
ATGCAAGAGTCGTTTTAGGAGCTCTCTTGCACGCCCCTGCCGGCTGTTCCTGGATCGCTCGGCAGACATGTTGGCTGCATGGAGTCTTACTCTACTCTTAGACTCCATGCAAGCCTTCGTGAATCTGGCCCTTGGAGAAATCAAAAAATGAGAGCTTTGTTCTTAGCCTTCCAAATTTATTATTTCAAACCATAGCTTGGTCACTGTTACCTCAGTGCAATAGTAAATTAGTCACAAAACTAAGTAATGCTCTCACAACTACCTCAGGATAAGGGTAAATGTCTTTCAGAGGTAAGCAATGCCCTGGAAGTTCAGGCTCCTATATAATATTAAGTGAACTTATCCCATTTTGTAGACACTGAATAAGTATATTTTAATTGTTTGTTTTGTAAGTGTGTACATGAATCCCATTACATTAAAATAATAAAGATGAAGATAAATCTGGTAAAGGTCCATTGTAAGTGCACATTGCATTGTATCAGAAAAATATGTTAAATACTTTGGTCATATAAGTGTCAAATAACATTAACCCAAACCATTACAGAAACAAGCCACAAACAGTTCCAAACAAGATGACCAGTAAGTACAAACTCCTGTTGTTCTAATTACATTTAACTGATTTGACTACTTTTTGAGTCCACAAACAAAAGTGATGCGCCTTTTTAAAAAAGTTGTGCATTTTTTGTTTGGGACTAATCTTGTAGTTTACTCTTGTGAGAGAAGGGTAATATTTAATGTTTTGAGGGTGTATTTGCTAATGACTTGTTGCTATAGTTAGTTTCTATTAGCCGATTGTTGTCATTTTATATACTTTAATTTTTGCTGCATTATGTGGCCCTGTGCTTATTTAAGCTGAACTGTCCCAGACTGCACTCCTTTGTTGACACATTTAGGGGTTTTGACCAGATTTGCTGGATATGACTACTTGATGATCCCTACAGTACTGAAACAGTGCCTTTCTAGACCTTTCTAAGATTCAGCTGAGAATTGTGTTGCCTACTAGAGGAGTTTTTTTTTTATAATTGGAACTGAAGCTGGATTTTCATTTGCCCCCTGGACTGCTAGCCTAATAACTACCTAGTAACTACCTCTGAACAGATCCTATATGGAAATTTACCCAACTCCTTGCTATTTTTGTAAGTGAGCGGAAGAGCAGACTGCCTGCTATATGTTTCGTTTTGGTGAGAGATCACTACAGGCTTTAGGAAACATGGCTGTGTAAAAAGTAACTTTTCAAAGTAGCTTTGAAATCTATTGAAAATCAAATCAAATATGTTACATCTGCCCATTTGCACTATCAAATTTTCTGGGCAAAAACGTTTGAGAAAGTCAAGAGCACCTGAGTATTAAGGAGTTACCAGCACAACCCCTTATGATTTCATGACGAACACTACAATCACCTAGGCTTGTAAATAACGCTCTGTGTTTTCCTAAGGTTATTAAAGGGAATAGTCAGGTAAATAGCATGCTTTATTTGGATTAAAACCAATAAAAGCTACAATGACTAGTTCCACTTTAAGTATGCACTTGAAATAAGTTTGACATTTGCCTTAAAATAACTTGAGGCTGTCTAACCTATAGAGTAGATGACAGTAACTGTGATATATGAACTGTCATCCTTCCAGCTCATTTTTCTATGCAGTGTTTTCTATGGATGTATCCAGGTAGCAGCTGTTTGCTGCCTTTTATGAAACAATGCATTCTGTGTCTATACACATTAACACTAAGACTAGATGACTTACTATTTAGCAAGAAACTAATTTGCCAAGCACAACTGATCAAGAAATCAACCTAACAAAAAAAATGAAGCATTTTTTGCAGGAGGCTCCCTGCACCCTTCATACCATTCAGATGTATATAAACTAACTCCACTACTAAACAAACAAGAAAATAGAGGCATCTCTCAAAAGAAAGGAATCACTGCTTACACATACTTAAAAACACACCAGCAGTAATGTTGTATAGACACAACAACAAGGCAGGTCATCTTTACCAAGCTATGCATAGCAAGTTGATTTTTTTCCATTTTACACACAATAAATAGTACACAAGCAGTGTTAATATATATCATCAATACCCAAACAAAGTCTTTCTGAGCAGAGATGAGTGAAGCAGTCTATTGGTCCAATTCATGTGCTGTGTTATAAAATGGAGTGAATAATACAGAGGCAGCATTAGGGGTGCTAGATATCTGTGGGGGCTGCTAACATAAAGAACAATGTTAAAAAATGTCAGTCACTCAAAGTGTTTGAATTAGGGATGGAGCAGTCCTTACTTAGAGTGCTTCATTCCATTTGTAATTTTCAGGGAAAGCAACCTGTGACTTTTGTTTTTAGAATTCTGGTCCAAGAAATGAGTATTCCCATTAGAATCTACAGCTGAGGATTGGAGAACCCTATGTATATGTGTATGTATTCTCCTGAAATAAGGTTCAAGTTAGGATGCTGAGATGTAGTTCATGGCTCAGATCAGTAATGTAGATGGGTATTCTGGTCCCAACCTGATCTGGTGCCTACTCAACTCTAAGTTGATGGGAAAGAAAAGGTCCACGAACTTAAGGATCAAAAAGAAAAAAAAAATCTTCTTTTTTTGAAAACTGTAGCAAACAGGTTGCAATGAATGTAACAAGCCATTTGATACAGAAAAATATAATACATAATGTGCTAAGGTATGGGTTGTCACAGTGAAGCAGCAGTTAGCATTGCCACCTAATAGCAAGAGGTTCTCTGGTTCAATCCTTGGCTGGGGTGCCTACTGTGTGGAGTCTGCATGTCCTCCCTGTGGTCGTGTGGGTTTCCTCTGTGTGCTTCAGTTTCCTCCCACATCCCCAAGACATGCTGTAGGTGGATTGGACACTCTAAATCAGCCCTAGGTGTGAGTGTGTGCATGCGTGTGCCTTCTGTGGAAGGATGGGTGCTGGGCTGGCAACTCACCACCATAAAACTTCACTGCCAATCATGCGCGGACAAAGTGATCCACTGTGGTGACCCCTAACTTGAAAAAGCCAAAAGAAGAAGAATGTGCTAAATTATGTCAGCCCTGACTGTACTACAAATGCAATATCTGCATGCATAATTTTAAGCCTGTACTACCACTAACTGATCGTACTTCCTAACATGTTGTGCTACAATTTTTACAAATCATCAAACTATACTAATGAACAAGCTTGAACAGTGCTGTAATAAAATAAGGAAATTTACATCAGACCTACCAAAGCAAACCCTTCATTACATTTCCATGCAGAACACCAGAATTAACACACGAGCTATCATGTTCACAATTTATAATGACACATAAAATATTAAAACATCCCTCCAAAACCCTAGATATCAAAAATATAATAAAAAGGTACAATCCCAAAAGCAACCATCGATCAAAAGATCAACACCTACCAGCACCCCAAAAACCAAGCTCCTCAAATGGGGAGCCTTTATACTCACTGAGTGTAGCTAAGCAATTGAGCAGCAGTACCTATTACCATAAGATAAATAAACAACCTCCTTGCTTTTAAAAGGCAACTTCAAGCTACATGTAAATAATTCTAGAATCTGCAACTGTTCTTAACCTCTAGGAGAGAAATACCAAACAGTCAATATTTCCTCTTCTTGGTTATTAATCCATACTAAACATTTTTCTAAATTAAACTTTTAGGTTTTACAAACATGAGTTTATTTTATTGCATTTCTCCCATGAGGAATGTATGTATTATTCTTTTCCTGTCAGCTCACATATCAGCAGGAATATACATGCACACTATATCACTTTATCTTCCCTTGCTTTTATATTATGTACTTAAGCAATAACCCATGGCTGGGTGTGGGTAATGCTGGATTTACCCACAGCTGATGTCGTTTCAGCCTTGTGATCAAACAAAGCCAACCGTGGGTAAATCAAGCATTGCCCACATCCATCCATGGGTTATTGCTATTATACAATGACATTATTTAAGAAAAAAAATACTTTTCTTAAATAATGTCTTTTTGTAATGCCACCCTGCCACCCTTCTGAGTTTTTCAGGTATCCTGTTTTTTTTTTATGTACTGTGCATGCATGTTGGACTTGTGTTCCCACATTTACACAGTATATCTGTGCTGTGCAAAGGTAGCAATGGAGAAAGGAAGATCTCCATTGCTTTTCTTTTTTTTTTTAATTTATTGAGAAGCAAAGAAAGAAATTGGGAAATTTTTTATGTTCGGGAGAGCTGGGACAGACAAAATAATAGGATAATCAGGTAAGTTTCTTTAGTTTTTACACAACGTACCAGATTATCCTCTTATTTTTGTCTGCACTGTCTCCCTCATTTGTTTCAGGTCTTCTGTTTTCTTTTTTGGTTTTAAAAAAAAAAAGACCAGCACCGGGATTCATGAAGCTCGGCGCAAGGACAGTTTTAGCCTTGCACCAAGCGTCCTCCTTAAAGATGGTGCAGCAGCACCATATGAATATTTATGAGGGCACGCTACTGCACCCTCTAAGTTTACAGGAAATGTGTGCGAGTACAGGGGCATGTTTAAGCATGGCACGGAGGCTTAAACATGCGCCCACAGTTGCACAACCTACAATGCTTTCTATTAGACCCCTCCTCTAATAGTAAGCAATTAATTCAGTGTCCATGGATACTGAAATGTATGCAAAGCATACAAGAGTGTCCATGAACACTGAAATAAAATCAAAGGAGTAAACACACAAGTACATAGTGGAATGTTGAGTCCCTGTCCCTAGAATTATTACATTTAAATTCCCCGTGTCCCTATTTTACATTTGTATTGCTTCATTATTGAAAGTGTAAGTGAAGCACAGCATGTTTGCGCGTTGCTGCCCTTTGCTTAGGGTAGCTTACATGTCAAAATCATCCAAATAGAAAAAATATGCAGAATCAATGTTAACATCAATAGTGTAGTGGTTAGAGCATCTGCCTAACAAACAGATGTTAGCGGTTAGAGTCCCACTGCAGCACATATCATTTTCCATGTGGAATGTGTATATGAACATATTTTTGCATCTTTTTGCTGTATAACCTACATAATAACATGTAAATGTGAACTGGAGTACTGCATTAAATGTTTAACTAATTTCATTTAATTAAAGTTGTAGTGACATAATGAATAAGGCACTAGTAAGCAGGTTTAAGCATGAATAAGCAGTAGTAAACATATATAAGTACTAGTAAGCATGTTTAAGTGCATTTGTGTGGGTGTAAGCAGTGCCTGCAGACATTAAGCATAGTAGAAGCTAACTGAATTTAAGTACTGTAATCGTAAATTAGCACTGCTTACCGTCACGCAAACCCGCACACACCCACTCACAACTGCTTAAAAGTGCATTAATCACTCTGTATCCAATGACCATGTTCTGCCCAGCAACAAAATAAATGGTCTCTGCAAAGGTCAAACCCAGAACCCTGCACACCACAGCCAATGTGATTTACCAATAAGCCATGACAGATATACACAAATCTAATGTTATCACAAACATATCCAGCACAGTCATGCAACAGCATAGGAAATGTATATAATTATGTAGATGTGTGTGCATGTGTATGTACAGATATGTATATATATATATATATATATATATATAGAAAGATAAATCTATATATATATATATATATAATTTATATATATATATATATATATATATATATATATATATATATATATATATATATGAAGAATGAACATCGTGACAATAAAGCATACAAAAAGTATGAGAAGGAAAACAACAGCAACTCCTGTATTATTTAGTGATGTCATCTTATGTCATATCAAGCTGGGCAGGGAGTAAACAAATCACTGCTACTCAAACCACAGGCAGGATACTACCAGTGGGAGTAACATTGTCGATCTGCTAAGTCTACTTTACAAACAATTACAAGGTAGTCCCTGGTGGGACTACCTAAAAATTGCAAGTTTATTGGACCTCCGACCATTACACAAGCAAGGGCAGGTATGTTCAAGGACCAAATGGTGGGAGAGTGTGATGATACATGGGTTGAGACAACATACGTGCAGGGTCCCTAATGCTGGGGAGATGGCAATGTGTGGAGGTGTGTCATGGCTGTGATAGCAACTGGAGAATGGATGGCTTGCGTGTATGTTGAACTCGGGTTGCATGGAGGAACCATGGCTATGAAATTATGGATCCAGGCATGTCAGGGTTGGATGGCCCGGTTCTAACTGGATCGCCTCATGGAGGTCAGTGAGTTCGTTATAAGTATATATGCATACACACATACATACATCTATATGTAGAAATACATTCCCTGTACCACATTCCTTCCTTTTGCAGACATAAATAACATGAAAGTGCCACTACAAAGCTTGACAGTAGATTGAATAATAGGTTGTGCATAACCATAAATGCAATAGGTTCATAGGTAAGTACTAGATATCTGCCCAAGGGCATGTATAATTCTAGCCAAGGTGTGTCGGCGTACACCACCCCATTGATCAATTTACTGAGCCTCTGTCAAGCAGAGATATTAAATTGATCCCAGTATGTCCCAATCTTTGCCACCCCCCAATTATATTTGGCTTTGGCTAGAGGTTGAGAAGTATGATTCTCATGTATGCTTAGTTGTGTTGTTTGGCCTATAAGGCTCAAGTCATGAATGAATGGAGTCCTGACTCATTGAAACAGTCTGCATACTTGGTTAACAGATATTAAATAAATAAACATTTATGTATAGTGTATTACAGAAAAGATGGTGACCCTCTTATCTGCACCGTGGCTTATATATCCCGACTCAATAACATGCAAAATGCTTGGCCTTTGTAAAAGTGCAGGCCTTACTTAGACTGCCATGAAATGCTTGTCATCTATGTCTATCTATATATATATATATATATATATATATATATATATATATATATATATATATATATACATACATTCTCATTTCTTTGCGACATTTGGCATGATTTTGCTGGGATATACAATTCCAAGGCAAAATAAGTTGTTGTTTTGTTTCTGTTGTATATTGCAGTATGAAGGGACAAATCTGCAAAAATGCAAAAGTGTGTATTTTGTTTAAAGTCAGTGCTGTTCTCAAAAAAATAAAATGTGAGGACTTTCTCACTATGAAATAGTGGAATAATTCCTGTGATTTTCCGGCTACGTCAGCGTCAATCACTAAACCCGTCTTATTTGTAATATAATTTTGCCGAACTCATGCATTATTATTCATGTGTAACGTGTGCGTTATTATATAGTCAAAGTTATTAATTTATTGTAGTGTCTTGTTAACGGGAGTAATGAAGTAATGAAGTATAGAGTCTAATCTTGAAATAAAGATATGTGTCCCAGGTGGGACAACCCAAAAATTGAGAATAGTGTCCTATCGGTCACTCATTTCACCAGTGTTTGTTGACTAAAAGGTTGGGATGTCTGAGGATATGTGGAGTGAGTCAATCCATGGGATGGGTCTACAGGAGTAGGGAGTGGCCGATGTATAGTGGTGTGGATACACTGTGTTTCCAACTGGAGAATGGATGACTGCTGTGTCAGTGAAGTGTTGGGATGGGTGTTTGGGGAACTAGGATCCATGGGTATATGGTATATATGAAAATGAAGCAGCACAGCAGTAGTGTAGTGGTTAGAGCATCTGCCTAATGAACAGACATTCCTGGTTTGAATCCCACTGCAGCACATACCATTTACCATTGGAAATCTGTATATGAACATATTTTGACATCCGTCTGCTGTATAACCTGCATAATAACAATTAAAAGTGAACTGGAGGAAGTGTCAGTGTCATAAAGAATAAGGCACTAGTAAGCAGGTATAAGCATAAATAAGCAGTAGTAAGCATATGTAATTACTAGTTAGTGTGTTTGCACATCGGGAAGCAGTGATAACAGCCGGTTACAGTTTCTCACACTCAGTTAGGTTCTAGATTACTTAACCTGTGTAGGCAGTGCTAACCCCTGTGCAAACAGACTGAAACCTGCCTACTGCTGCTTAAAAGTGCTTACTTGTAATTACTAGTTAGCTTGTTTGCACGTCGGGAAGCAGTGATAACAGCCGGTTACAGTTTCTCACACTCAGTTAGGTTCTAGATTACTTAACCTGTGTAGGCAGTGCTAACCCCTGCGCAAGCAGACTGAAACCTGCCTACTGCTGCATAAAAGTGCTTACTTCTGCTTACCCCCATGCAAACAGGCATAGACATGCTTATTGCAGGAAGGTGGTGAAAAGGGGTACAAAGACCGAAAGACAGTAGGCAAGATAGATAGGGATGTGCAGGAAAGGTGTAGGGGAGGTCCATACCTTCCCATGTCTTCTACAAATATGCTGGTGCTTGGTGACACCTGCATTGATAGCATGAAACCAGTATTCCCTGGTGTCAGTGGTATCTGTCCATACAGGGCATGTGTGTAAGGCATTGTATGTCCTTTGTGGATCAAATTTGATGGCACCATGTATGTTGCAGGCATTCAGTGAGGAACATAGTGATGGTGCATTGTCCACAGTTATGTGCTTACTGTACCGGTGGACAGGGTGCCATGCCCTCTGCAGCCCACTGCAATCATACCATGCTTACAATCTGTCAACAATATGCAGGGTACTAGGAATGTAGCAGCAGTCATCTAGGCAAGTGTGTTTCTGTATGAGACATGGGTTCAGACTGTATTCCGGGTAATGTTAGGGTTGCTTACTTTGTTCACCAGGCTTTTTATCAGATGTAGGGTTATAGCTTGCCAGCCCAGTCTCTTGGCTGAATGAAAGCTGTAATCCTCATCAGGTGGACATTGTGACATATAATATGGCCACCATATAGTAAAAGTACAAGACCCACTTCTCAACAAGTCCAGTTGTGAGACACTCACAGCCACCTCCACACAGGATATGACTGAGAAACACACACACCTGCCATGTCTCAGAATAGAACTCCTACCTAACTAATTCATCACACTACAGCATTACACAGTTATAGCATGCACTATATAGATTACTGGGCTACAAGGTTCCCAGATGTGTATTTCCAGGTGGGTGACATCAGCAGCCTAATCCTGAATTCCTTGGCAATGTTGGGTATGTGAATTATATGGAGTGTGACTACTCTAAAAAGCATTGTTTTCTACTCAGGCAGAGATAGATGGATGAACACACACACACAGACACACACACACACACACACACACACACACACACACAGTTGCCAGGCCTGGGATTAGAACACTTAATTAACTATTTTACCACACTACAGCAGTACGCAGTTACAGGATGCACTACAGAAGTTACTGGGTTATAACATCCCCAGAGGTGTATATCTAGGTAGGTGACATCAGCAGGATTACCAAAGTAGGGCCACTGAATTGTAGTGAGTGTGACTAGGCAAACATGCAGTGCTCTCCGCACAGGCATAGGAACAGACACAAAAGCATCCCCAACTCCCATGTGTGGGACTAGAACCCCTACCAGAGATCTATATCACACTACAGCATTACACTGTTCTAGCAGGCACCACAGAGATTGCTGAAGTACTTGTTTCCCCAAAGGCATACTCTACAGTGATTGACATCAGCAGGATTGTCAATGTAGGTCATTTGAATTGCAGTGAGTGTGACTAACCTAAATTGCCGCAATTAGTCTGTATGCATTCACTGCTGTCCTAGCCAGACCAAAATAACCCACCTTTGCAGGTCATGAACCCAGGAACGTGTACATCATAGTGACAGAAACTAACCACTAAGCCATCCCAACAGTACATGAGACTGAGGTTTCACCATTGTAATCCCACCATAGGCTAATCAAAGTGAACATGTGAAAGGAATGTATACACAGTTGTCCATAAAAGACCTCTCCAAGCAAACTTCATGCTACTCAAGGCAGAAGTGACAATGTTTGTGACACCCATGGAGACAGTAGTTGACAATTCTACTGATGAATCCTGCATGAACGTACTGTATGAGCACATCCACTTGTGCATGATTCCTGACATCAGAATGGAACCACAATGCTTACCTCCCAAATAAGCAAGCCAGTCTGGTGGTCTCCTACCATTAACAGAGTATACAACAGAAGGTAGACACTGTTAAAGCAAAATAGATACTCCAAGGATGCAAACAACTCCCTTACCAGTCAGAGTAAGACGATGAGATCCCTCATGGAATCTACAAAGGTGGCTATGTAACTAAAATCAACAGAGATTCCATAGACAACCACACAGCATTCTATAGTTATGTCCAGAATCTAACTGGCAATGCTGAAAAGTGGTCTGAGTTACGACAGAATGGCATTACACAGACTGCTCCCATGGATAGTGCCAATATCCTGGCAGATTTGTTTAGTGCCACAGTCACCCCCTCTCACTCCCAAAATGGCCCATGGTGATATGAACAGAGTTCCATTGGCCAGTAATCATGGCCACACAGGCAGAAACTGCACTATCCACAGCAAAGAATACATCATCCATGGGACCAGACTGTAATGTGTAATCATATCCTCGCATCAGGCCTGGTGCCACTGAGTGGCGCACAGCTGCAGTTATCCCACTCCACAAGGGGGGATCCACCTTGGATCCCTGGAACTACTGTCACATCAGTCTGACGAGCCTGATCTGCATGGCCATGGAATGCATTATCAGGGAGGTTTGGACCACAGACAATGGCAACCTTCAAACACTGGACTCCACACAGTTTGGGCTCATGGAGGGCCACTCTTGCCTCTTGAAACTGACTGTCTGCTTTGACTCAGTCTGCATAGCTGTTGAAGAGGGTAAGGCAGTGCACAACGCCTATGTGGACCTCGCTAAGCCCTTCAATACCATACACCAGTCTGGAAACATAGATTAACATACTAATCTAGCCATAAATTCCTATGCCACTTGATGGTGTGCCACATGGCTTACTGACAGGACTCAAACTGTAGGTGTAATCATCTCCAAAGCCACCCCCAAGACAAGTGAAAGGTGGAGTACCTCAGGGTTCAGTCCTGGGACTACTGTTATTTGAAATTGACATCTCTGTAGTACAGGCCAACAGTACGGGATTTTGGCTAACAAAGGTAACAGATGACTGCAAAATGGGAGACATTATGAGCCTGATTGTACTGCATGATATGTTACTGATACCAGCCTCACATAATACAGGTGGGATAGGGTACTGTTAACATCTTGTGGCCTTGTTGTGTAAGGTCCTGGTTATGGGATCTGCAACAGGTGGTAGTGTTTTGCAGGGCAGACATGTTTGACTGTGGGTGGGAATACCTATTTGTGCATGACGTATGTTGTTTTTACCTGTCAACCCCATTCATGGTACATGTGGACATATGTGTTTCTGCTATGTTCCCACCTTATCTACAGATGTATGTCTGTATATACCTATATAGATAAAAATATCTACTCACACATATGTGGATATATATATATATATATATATATATATATATATATATATATATATATATATATATATATGTAGATACAAAATTGCATCTGTGTAGACATTAATATATTCTCACACACTCATACATCTGCATGTTGGAATAATTCTCTGTACTGTTGAACAACTGGGCTGGATGATATGTTTGTGAATATAGCAGGTTTTTTTATATCTAAGGTGGCTTAGATGTAAATCACTTTGGCTATGGTGTGTATGGTCCTTGGTTCAAGCCTAGCAGAGGTTGTTTATTTTGTTTCTAGGCAGAACAAGGGCCAATGGATACAGAGTGATTAAGGCACTGTAAAGCAGTTGTATGCATGTTGTCAGGCATGGTATGTCCGTTGTGAGTTATAAGTGAAGGCCCCATAGGTGGTGCAGGTGTCCATTGGGGAACACGGTAGAGGTGCACTGTGTGCATGTACATGCATACTGGACAGATGGCCAGGGTAATATGCCCCTGTAGTCCACTGCTATCACTGCATAGTAATTATCAGTGGCCAATATGCAGTGTACTACCCACATATTGGCTGTTGCCTAGTAATGTGTGTGCATATGACACATGGGTTGAGTGTGTGCTGTGGGTAATAGTGGGGTTGCCAACTGTGATTGGCTGGCCTTGAAGTCACATGTATGGGTATGGCTTTGGACCCCAGCCACACAGCTAATGCACATCTGTTATCCCTGTATGGTTGACATTGTGATATAGAGTACGGCCAACATAAAAAATATGTAAAACCCCCTCCACATTGCCCACACTTACAACCACCACTACAGAGAATACAAGTCACACACACATACTCACACATCTATGGTATTTGAACCCTTACTTAACTAGTTTATTATACTACAGCAGTAAGCAGTCACAGTATGTGCCACAGACATTACTGAAGTAGAGCTTCCCCAAAGGTGTATTTTACAATGAATGACATCAGCAGGATTACCAAAGAAGAGCATTTCAAGTGTACTGTGAGTTTTACATTTATTTTAAACATGTTTACCCACTGCTTACTGTCATGAAAATACATTGATACCCACCTCATTCTGGCCTAAACAAAGTTATTATCATCCCTCGCAAGGCTTGAACCCTGGACCATGCACACCATAGTCACTGGACTTACTACTAAGCCATCTGAGTCGCATGCATGTCTCATGGTTTTTAGAATACACCATTTACTACAGGTATTCCACAGTACTGAAAACACATGGGACAGTCACTTTGTGTACATATGTACAGCACCTTTTAATGTACTGTACTTTGTGAAACAACATAGACAAGTCTACATATGTACAACTCTTTTAAATACATACTAAATATCTGTCTATATATATATATATATATATATATATATATATATATGCATTTCTGCGATGTGTACACACACACACACACACACACACACACACACACACACACACACATATATATATATATATATATATATATATATATATATATATATACACACACACACACAGCCAAATGTATAGCCATATACATAAACATCTCTGAACACCCTTTGTGACAAAGAAGGATTCTGAAGGAATTGACGTGCACACAAAGCACAGGCAACTCTTGTATTATAACATTCAAATTTTAATTAGTACACCAGAGAAGGGATGGTTGTTGTGTATGTGGAGTTTGGGGTGGGAACCGATGGTTAAGGAAATACACCCTGGGGATGGAGGAGTTTGGGAGGGGGTGATGGGTAAGGAAATACAGTCCAGAGACCACTTCTGTGTCACTGCTCAACAGTGGCACAGAAAAATAACATACCCAACAGTAGTCATTCTTGACTATCTATTCTTTTCTAGTCCTACCTATGTAATATTCTGTAAACTCCACTCACCACAGATGACTACCATGTTGTGCAGCATGTTAAAAGACATAACACATGTGTATGCCTGGCTACAGAGTAGTCACACACACACAAACACACAAACACTTTCCAGTATTGTGCTTACAGGTCTTGCATAAGTAAAGGTTACTAGTAGAGTGGTAAGCAGTTGGGGGATGTGGCACATAACCCATAACATTACAGTTAATCTGATTCTGCGTCTGAGCTGGGTGACATCACAGGAATGATTACTTAGAGTGGGGATGGGGGAAAAGGGTGGTTTAGCAGATGACAAGGATAAAGGCCAGAACAAAAGGTAGTTTCTCTTTGGAAAGCAGTAAAACCCACTCTCATGACAGGATACAGACACAAGTACACACACATGTACTCAGGGATTTGCAGACACACACACACACACACACACACACACACACACACACAAACACACACACACGCCAGTGGTGGGATCAGAACTCCTGCCTATCTACAGATCACTATTACAGTACTACACAGTTACGAGATGTGCCACAGAGATTACACATTTCAGTCAGTCAGCATGCCCTTCTAAAATGGAGGACATCAACAGAGATACTGACAGTTAAGATGTACATAGCTGTAAACCTGTGTGTTTAAAGTAGGAGTCCATTACAACCTGTATGCACTAACAAGACACATCATCTGCAGGTAAGACATAGGTAGGCCCGAGAGGTGTATTTGTAGCACAACAAGCCCTGTACTAGAGTATATCCATCTGTGGAATGGACTACTACTATCACTATAACAGGGTTACAGTGGGCATGCTCATACACTTAGTAGCACAGGGCTGTTTGGGATGCACTCTGATTCTAACTACAGAAGGCCACAGTGGGCACGCTCATACACTGATACATACAGAACACATTGTAATGGACTCCTATTGTAAACACACAGGTTTACAGCTATGTACATCTTAACTGTCAGCATATATGCACATCATACAGGTTTACTAACAGATACCTGTATGTGGCCCATAAATTATATATCTGCGTCTGTGCTGTGTGATACACATGCATACATATACATGAAGTACTGCCATATATATGTGAAGCATGCACAATCATGTATGTGTAGAAGTGACAAATAATTGGTTAACTGGGACACACAGGTTGATGCAAAGTACAGCATGTGTCACAGACATAGCTGCCCTGAAAGGCATACATTGATATTAGGTTGTGGACAGTGGCATCATAGTTGGAACAGTGGCATGTGCAAACATAATATGTGAGCCCCATTGTCTAATGGTACTGAGGTGCAGGTGTCAAGATGACCTCAGCCGCCTGTGTTAGTAGTTGTCATTATTAGCAGGACTGCTCCACTAAGTATATCTCACATTGGTCATCTACATAATGTCTGCTGCTGTCCATCACCTTAGATGTAGCATGTGATACCAAGCACAATACTGCCACTCACAGTGATGTTGTGGTATGAGTGGCAACTGCTTCACCAATACAAAGAGCTAATGTCCTACTGTAATTTTGAGGTTGTCTAGTGTCTGTCATTCCAGGATGACATGAGTGAAAGAAGACATGCCTTTGTGACATATCACATGCAGCCATCATTCAAGGGAGTGCGGATAATATATAGGTTGCATTTACCCATATAGTGCCATTCCAAGGCAAATGTCCTAAACACAGAAGTAACACCCTGACACCTACAAGACAATTGCATTGGATGCTTATACTAACCAGTGCTAGATGTGTGGCTTTCATAATCCACTTGTTCAATGTAGAACCTACAATGAGGAATACTGACCTCTGTGCAGTGAGGAACACCTGGCTGAAGGCTCGGTAGTGTACAATAGCACTACCACCATACAACTCAGATCCAAACATGTGGGCAATAACACTGGTATAGACCACTCCAGGTGGTGGTGTCCCCATATTCATACAGACTACTCATAAGTAAAGACCACTACTCCAACATAATTCATCACAGATGAGTCAGGTACAGGTGACAGTGGCAAAAGCTGCATTTTAGCTTGTATCTTCATATAAATCCCCCACCCTGTCCTCAGACTACCAACACACATCCATAAATGTAGTATGAAATAGTATGGTACAGCAGCAAATAACCTTCGAATGGTAGACTATACCTAGCCCAACCTCAAAAGTGCAAAATACCCATGCACTGACACAGTTGCATAATGTGTTATGCAATTCAATAATACCACCGTTTCTAATCAGGTCAGTTGTACACATACCATGTCCCTTGGATGTTGTCAGCAGTAACACAGTTGACTGTTGCTATACACCAGTAAACAACACCCTCATGGTCTGATACGACCTAGACGTACCTGCCCTGGATATGTATATCCCACACTCATACATCATACATGTAAATACCATAGCTGTTGTTGTCCTTTGTATATACATGTGGCTACATTCATTACACACATGCACATGGAAGTTAGGTCCATAGCTGCTGAATGCTAACAGTACACAAGGTTTAATATCTATGTTGCCAGAGGTAATACTCCCTCTCTACTGGTTACCCATGACACCTATCATATCATGCAACAATCCATGTGGCATGTATGTCATTAGACATGTTCACCAAATGCAGTGCCTACAAACATGCGCAAATAACTGGACCATAGGACTTACACACATGACCTGTATTGACAGACTCAGGGAAATACAGCTATGCTCTGTATGTTCCTGAGTAGTAACAGGTGATATGTCCATGACATGTATAGCCATGTGTGACCCACAGTTCCTACATATACCCCATGTCAACAATTGCAAGCCATACATGATGTGTGCTGTCTGGACATGCACCTTATTAATACAATAGCCACAACGTGCTGGTGTGAGATGGTCATAAGCCACAGACCTCACACATGCTTGAACAAGTGTAATGCCTAGCTCAAACAGAAAACATTGCTGGTACTCTTTCAGTAATTATGAGGTGTGTGTGGCAAACATGAGGTGTGTGTGGCAAATATGATGTGCTCACTGTTGACCATTACAGTGCCCTGGCAACACAGTGGAACTGCCAACTAACAGTTTGTGGCATCATAACATGGAATATTGTTGTGTGTTTCACTTGCTGATATGTGCTGTTGGCGTAAATGTCCACTTAGCTACTAAGGTGGTTGTGTGTCCTACCGGTACATGAATAGAACATCCAATATGGTGTAATGCTCAGCTATGTTTCACACATGGTGTGGGGAAGGTGTGGAATGTATCCTCTTGACCTGATAGTCCACTTACTGATGGAGACTCTATATGTGTACATGTATTGATGTCTGTTTAGATGCCATGTGTGTGGAGTGTCTGATGTTTGAAGGTGACTGTTGTCTTAGTACAGCATGCAGTTGCAATGCAGCCTCAACATTGCCAAGTGTATATGGTGATATGCTCAAAGTACAGTAAGCTGTACTTTACGTATGGACAGATGTTTGGACATTACTAAGTGGTGGGGCTACTTTGCAGATGAATAATTACTGAATACAGCTCAAATGTGTGTTACAACCATTCCTACAATTACCTGTGTAACTGCTAAGCTCTGATGTTGTTAATTGAAGGGGAATACACACACAGTAGAATGCAATAAGGGTGACAATGAAGGTAAACCTCTTGACACCTGTAACAGAAACACCTCTCCTGTGCATATATTGTGCATATGTCAGCACAGCTGGCAAAAGTAAAAGTCAGTAAGCTTTATAGCGCATGCGATAGTGCTGTAACTGTGTAATACATATCATGAGAGAGGCAGGTGTTTGATTCCCAGCACTGGCAGGTGTGTCCATGTATGGTGGGGAATACATCCCCGATATCTTTTACTCTCCTGTACACTGTTGTAGACATCTATAAAGTGTAGAAAGCAAGACATAGGCAGGGGTGTGAATCTCACACATGTCAAGTGTCTGTATGTTTGCCACTTAGGTGTATATCTTTGTGAATGCCACAGTGTGTGTGTGTGTGTGTGTGTGTGTGTGTGTGTGTGTGTGTGTGTGTGTGTGTGTGTGTGTGTGTGTGTGTGTCTGTGTATGGCTGCCTGATCCCTGGAGTGAGGCTGTATTTTACCATACTCAAAAGATAGCCCCCCTCCCCCATCCACTCATTGCAATCTAGTATCCCTGTTGATTTCATCAATCTTAGAAGGGCATTCTAACTGCCTGTAAATGTGTAAGCCCTAGGGTGAGGCTTGTTTTACCATAGTCTACTGATATACCCCCTCCCTACATACACTCACTGCAATCTAGTATCCCTGTGGATGTCCTCAATCGTAGAAGGCCATTCTGATTGCCTATAAATGTGTAATCTCTGTGGCGCATCTGGTAAATGTATTGTACTATAATAATGATTTGTACATGGAAATGGGTTCTAATCCCAACACTGGCAACTGTGTGTGTGTCAGAGTGTATGTTTCGATGTCTGTGATTCCCTGGGTGTGTGTGTTTGCATCCTTTCATGAGAGTGGGTGTAACTGCTTTCCAAAGAGAAACCACCTTTTAAACTGGCCTTTACCCTTGTCAACTGCTGAGCCACTATTTTACCTCCTCTCCGCTCTGGGTAACTATACCTGGGATGACACCCATTATGGATGTGAGGCTTTGGCCACAATAGCATACTACACAGCTATCATGCTCTTGGACCATTATATCAGTAAACATGTTTAAAACTTGGGAGATTATAACTGTGATGTGGAATCTATGAAGTGCATGCAGGTATTGTCATACAGACCTGTGAGTAATCTAACGTTACATATGGGACACTAACTGAAAACACTAACATCCCCCTTGTAGTCTGTATGCACACATTTGGTGCATGCAATAACATCTGCAAGAGGAAGGCAGAACATCAAGATCAACACGCAGTTACTGGTGTTACATATGATACATACTGTCAACAGTACAAAATGCATTCTAAAACTATAGTACATGGTATGTCTGCTGCCTGTCAACACTACTCAACAATGGTAATCTACAATTGTCTTCCTAGCATGTTCACCCTGTGCATCAGACCATATGACTATGTCCCTGCACCAATGGTATGTATGACAGGGATGCAGCACAGGCATCATCTTAATCAGAGGGTGATAATGTTTGCCAGAGATCTGGGCTGCACTATTGGATGACATCATATGTGTGGGTTAAGGCCTTTTATCTCACTGGGCATGTGTGGATGTTATGTGTGTTTGTGTTGAGGTGTCCTACATTTGTTTTTGGTGTGTGTGTGTATGCATGCACACTGGTCTGGCATGTGGCTGGCCTACACAGGGGTATTATTGACAGCTGCAGACTGTACAAGGCAGGTTGTACAGTTCACAGTGTCCGGCCACAGCCACGTGATCTGTGCCTGCCAGGGGTTGCACGGCCACTACCAGGCAGAGGTCCAGACTGGGTACTGTCTGATAACACATGTCCATTGGAACTGTGTCCCTGTTGGAACCATCCAGGACCATGTGCATGTGACCTGCTGTGTCCTGGTGTGGACAGCATCACACCAGCTGCACAGCTGCTGCTACCGCCACTATGGGAGCAGGCATGTTAAGTAGCATGTTCACATACACCTTCAACAGTTGGTGTAGCTGGCCTATGTCCACATGCCTCATGCCTTACTCACACCAGATGTTCTAGCACAGACATTCCACGCTCAAGGATTAACATGCCATGGTCAAGGGCTCCCACCATGTCACACAATCATCCATCCAAAACATCTTCAAGCTGATGGTGAGCATTTGCAATTGCCTGGATGTTGTCAGTTAAAGAATGGACTGCAGCCCTCTGAAGCCTCAGACCTTCTCTGTTGTGCCATTCAAAATGTGCCTGTGCCTCCATTACAACTTGTAACTTGCGTTTGGTGATGCCAGCTGATGTGCTATGTCTTGCAGGGGCATGTTGGCCAGAAGCCCTCCTACAAGCAGCCCTGGGCACATGCCTGTGTGGGACATCACCAGTCAGTTGGCTGGTATCATGGTTTGCAGACACACCTTCCACAGTCTCCACACATTCCTTTTCCATGCTACCACCCACCACCTGTCCTTCCACTATGGCCACTGGTGATGGGGTATGTGTAGGCATGACAACTGTGTGAGGGGATGAGGGGGATACAGGTGGAATGGAAACCAATGGCACAGATTCAGCCCCTGAAAACCCTGCCTGTGACTCAATCATACTTTCATCATCACTGCTAGAGTATGTGGGGAAACTAACAGCAGGTGGACCACAGGAGGTCAACACACCTACATCAACACCTGTGAGGGGCAGTCTAGAACTGTACATTACCAGTTATACATCACAGTGCAGACACACAGAGACAGACACACAGGGACAGATACACAAGCAGACACAGACAGACACAGACAGACACATGATATGGCACACAACGGCATGCAACATGCATGTGATATGGCAGAAGGCATTCAGTTTTAGACAATTATAGGGGTAGTTATCATACATCCCTGAGTTGCACACAACAGCATGCATGTGTTATGACAGAATGCATGCAGCTTACGCAATTATAGTAGTAGTAGTTAGCATACATCCCTTTGTTGCACAATTTGTGTTAGTAGGTTATGTCTGAAACCTGCAACACAATGCATGCACTATGCACAGTTGCACCGCACTGCCATGTTTTGTGCACCATACCCCACATTGTAACAGACCATTGCTGACCTGGTTACATCTGCCAGTGATGCCACTGTCCCTATATGTGAGGAGGACATGAGCAGAAGGGTATGTTGAGTGAATACTATGTCTGCCAGAGCCCTAGCTTTCATATCTCCCCATAAACAGTGCATGTCTGTTCAACATTATTCCGCTTACCCCTGAGCTGAGTCTACAGACAATGTGTATGTGGCTGTACACACATGTTTGACATGGCTGTCCCTACTTTGCAATGGTGCCACAGACCAGCACAGGTTAACAGTACACCAGCCTGATGTGTGGCATATGACCTTGCCAATCTCATGTAGTATGAAATGTCTTCTGCTGAAGTGATGACTGACATGCATCCATGTTTAACACAATGGTATCCTTTCAAATATACAGTGAGATACTGGTGTCCCAATGCAGGGGCATGTTATATTAGCATGGACCTTCAGCTGATGCAAAGTTGTCAGTCCATGCTACAGATATACAGTGACATACTGCATATTGAGCTGATGTGCATAGCATTGCAGGGCATCATGTGGCTTCACTATTGCTATACAGTGTGAGTTACAGACACAATTCATAGCCATGACTGTGTTCAGATACAATACATATCTAATGTGGAATGTGACCCACGTCACTGAGATGTATACACACTAAGCCATAATGTGGAATGTGTGACACAGGTCACTGAAGGGTATACAGATGACACTCCTGCACATCTGCAATCATATTATGGATGCCTGGCAACTATGCCCAGACATGGGTAACTTTGCATTACGCCATGTTCCACATGCCATCCTTGTACATCGCACACATGAGGAGCAACCATGACAGTGATGTCTGACACCAGCAAAGTGAATGTACTGTAACTGTGGCCTGCTCTGGTTGTATGTGTATGTTGTGCAACACATGTGTGTATTTGGATACTGTATAGGTTAAAGATTTCATGTCGTGACACACTCAAAATGTTCAAGACATATTTTGTGGTGCTTTGATGTCATGCCTACACAAGGTGTGCACAGCCCTGTATGATGTTTAGTGTGTCACATCTGCAATATAATCATTACACAAAGGCCATAGTTGTATTGTGTCGAGCCAGTGTACAACAGGGTGTACACACATGTACATCCCTTCTACTGTGTGTGCTGCTTCATGTCTCTGGCTATCCTCCATGGCCATGTGTAAACGTATTTTGTCCAATGGTTGTGATGGGCATCTATTTCATATGTCAGTGTTGTACCATATGACATACACCCGTAGATGTCATATACTCCACTGAGGACAGGTTTATGCAGACAAAGTGTGGTCTGTTTGGGATGTGGGATATCATGTTTTGCAGGATAGTTAACCAGTGTTGCAGTCAGCCCACAAAATGTCATGGACAGGTCAGATAGCAGATGACATTGTGTGACATTCATAGCAGGGGCATACTCCACAAGGGTGACTCCTGCTGGTTTGTCATAATCCAGCTCCAAAACATATAGAGTGTGTGCAAACATATGCTCTCTGCATAGTACTGTTTTTATTCCCCACATGTGTGATGCTGATCTGTAGTACATGTCCCTACAGTGAACCACACCTCCACCATTGTATTTAAAGCTGTCCACACATCTGGCAATGACAGTTTGTAAAATTTAGTGTAGGTGTTTCATAAAGTCTTTAAATATTCCACATGGGTAACCACTGTGATGCATTGCAGGTCTGACCTGTATATATTAACAGGATCACCATACATTATGTGCACATGTGTTAAATGGCCACATGGCAGATAGCATGCATCTAATATGATCTGTGCATTATCAAGCTGGATAAGTAAAACAAACTCATCATCAACAGGCTGATGCCACTGTGAAATGCCAGAGGTACCTAAATAGGAGTGTCAGAGCAGTATGATCATCATCCACACCTGTGTGATAGCTACAGGGTGCAATGTGCATGTTGGCACATAAGCCAGTACAATAGACTTTGCTATGCAGTACGCACATCTGTGCATACATAGAGTAGCAAACTATAGCATGTGGCTTGTGAACATACATGCCTTGCATATGATGTTAAGTTAAATATTGTACAGTAACACGTGTATCTATATTAAATATACTTGTGTTATATGTGCAGTAGTGACTTACCGGCCAACTCCTGACTCAATGGTTGTGAGACACCAACCTCCACAATACCAGCTGAAGCTATTGGATGGAGCTCTGCAGGTGTCCCCAGGTTGGCCAGGTGCTTCTCAGTATGTGTGAGTGTGGGCTGGATGAGTGCCCCCCCCCCACCTGTTGCAACTTTTTGGCGATTGCGTTTGTACACTGTTTCACCTGTCTAATTAAATTGGTGCAGTGTCAGTGCACCTGTTGATAGGTGAGAATGTGGCTGCCAACATCATTTACCCTCCTGCAAATTTCCTCCCACTGGGCATTCCGGTGCTGTGCATCCTGTGGCACATGTCTCAAAAGTGTCTCATGGTTGTCAAGGAGGTATGGAATGAGGACCTCATCCTCCATGCGGCTGCACAGTAGCAGCCTGGCATGCGGCATACCTGGCAGACTTTATGACAATGACAGGTCACAGTAACTCACAGAGAAGTACAGATGTACAGCTGTACACACATGTGTATCACATTTATCATACTTACAAATATGGCTTTGGAAATCTGCATGACACTAACACCACTGACATGTTTAACTCCCACACATTTGACACTTACTGGTGATTTCATGTTATCACCATATATGTGTGTGTGTCAAGTGATGACATTGCTCATACTCCATGTGGATGTTGTCTTGATGTGGGCATGTATGTTTGCCTGTACTTGTGTCTTTACCTATTAGCACATGCCTGGATGTGTTAACATTAATGCAAGAGACCTTAATGCTGTGTATATGTCACATATATAGACATACACAGCCTTAAGGGACATGACTTGTGACCCTGCAGACTTGCTCACAGCAAGTTGCACATGTATGTGTTTTGCCATATACATCTGCATGGCACTGTACAGCAATATAGCATCCTGCCATGTATTACCTGTGTTGTACATGTGAAACACATGGGACAATGGCTAGCTTGATGGTATTTTCAGGGTTGTATATCCACTATAGCATGTATGGTCATAGTGAACTAGTAGGCTATATGCCTTGAGCCGTGTATGAGCATAGGCTGAAAGGTTACCTAGCTGTAGCCAACAGACAGGTAGCTTTCAGTGGCCAGTTCAAGCAGTGTCACAGAACTAATCCACAGGTTTACTGATATATTTGCCATGCGATCATCACACCATGTCTCAAAGAGGGGCAATGGGCAGCTATGCTGGACAGGGATGCATAGTATGGAAGGAGTATATAAAGTGTATGGGACAGGGATCTGTCAGAGACGTTATGATCTTTATACTAGACAGGTGTATGTCCATGAAGTATGTGTTTATTTGAAATCAGGATGTGTAAGTGTAGCATGTCCAACATCTCTGGATTGGATATGGCTTTATTCAGGGTAGGCATCATGCTACATAGTGGAGCTAGGGTTTGGCAAGGCTGGTGTAGGCCATCTGAACATGGCCATTAACACTTAAAGGAAATATGTGAACTATTATGGGTCAATTGAGTGTTGGGTATGGGTGAGCAATGATCTCTATATTCATGGATGGCACCCTGTCATGATTAGAGGTGCCACTTATGACTACCTGACTGGTGTGGTGAAGTGACTATCAAAGGAAAGACTGCTATCCAGCTGGATCTCATATACACACACAGTTTTAATTATGTTACCCACTGCCTATGTGGTAGTTCATGGGTACAGGGTTTTTAACATAGGGGATGACAATGCAATACTTTGCAGTGAGATTGTGGCCATATGTCAGACACCACACTTCTGCCACACAAAGGCCCATTTGTATGTTGCCCACAGCACTCATTAAGTCAACTATAGCTCCTAGTTCATAGTCATTTGAAAACTTCAATAGGCAGATGCCTTCTGTGTTAGTCTGTGTGGTAGAGATTTAGATAACAAAGAGAGGGAGTACCAGGACTGAACCCTGTATTATTGTGGTTGGCACTGGTTTGCTGTGCGTGTATTAGTCAGACACCTTCTGCAGTGTTGGTTCTGCCAGCGGTCCAGTTGCCAAACAGTCATGTGACATAGGTATATACACCTAGTTTACTGAGTGTAGCTGGAACCCAGTATTGGTGATGGTGTCCTAAAACCTGGCAAGGTTGAGATATGCTGTGTGAATCAACTTTACTGTCATCTACATCTGTACTGACTGCATCAAATACATTGATCAAGGTTCATGGCCTTACAGACCAGACTCAGCAGGGTAATAGTGCACTATTTCCCATTATTAGTGGTATCCCCCCCCTTCGTAGGGCGTGTTAACTGTTGCTGTGCACCATTCAGTGTGTGCACAGCCTGACATGCAGCTATGATTGAACATGATGTGTAGGTGGAGAGCTAATTGTTCTGACGTTTTTGTAAAACACACCCTGTGATGTTGACAGGTCCCATGCAAGCTGTATGTATGGCTTTAGAGAGTGCAGTTTGTACCTGCATAGTTGTTATTACAGGTACTCTGTAGTGTACATGAATATATAAATATATGTACCTGTTGGGGGAGGTGAGAGTGGGTTTAAGTTATCACAGACCCTATCTGGATGAACCAGTGCTATTCCTGTAGGTGCAGTACTTTTCATGCCATAGTGCTGTGAATCAGGGCAGGTGCTATCGTTGCCATTATGATTCATGACACAGCTATAGAATGCTCTGTAGTTGGCCTCATAATATGTGGCCGATTAGTTTCTCAGTGGCTTTGTGTGGTTTTATATGGTGTATCTAAATCTTACTGAGGCTGACCAGGGATCACTTCCACTCATGTGTGTTCACTCTTGCAACAATTTCTACCTTCTGTGGTACAGTTTATGGCAGGGTACCACCAGTTTGCCTTCCTGTTTGTGTTTGGTTTAATCTTGGTTCTGTTTCAATAGCACAATCACTGCACTAATGTGAGTGTTTAAAGTGCATTTGTGTAGGATTCAGTATTTGCACATGCACTGTCCATCTGCATGGGTGCCATGACATTCACCACTTTTGTCTTAAGAAGCATAACATTGGCTTTGGAGACTGACTATGTGTAGCATACTGTTAGCCCTGTTTGTGTGACTATGGTGATCCAAGTCATTGTGATGATGAAATCAAACATGCATTGAGCCCAGGCATTGGTACATAAGAAGTCTTCCCAGTTAATAGTGGGATAGTTGAGAGTAGCCATTATTATGGTTTTCTGTCTCAAACCTATTATTCCCCATTACAGCACAATATGACAGTAATTCAGAGGCATGGTGGGTGATCTGTAGCAAGGTGCAATTTGGCTTCCACTTTGGCACAGAGGTAGTTGCTCAGCATAATGCAACTGAAGTTATGCAAGTGCAACTAGCATGGGGGTGCACAAATCCTTCAGGAATATGGACACACCTGTGGCCTGTGTGTTCCACTAAAGGATAATGGCCAAGAGGTGAGGTATGTGTTATAACATGGTCATTCATGGGTGCTCTCTGGAGCAGTGAACCATATCTCAGTCACTGCACAGATATGTTATCCATGTTAAGGATTGACGTACATGAGTCCATACTGAGTTTCCAAAATGTATCATTGAGTAGCTAGACACACAGTTTATTGCTTGGCTGTCCCTGCTACAGCAGTGGAATTGCCACTTGAACCCCGCATGATGAAGGCACTATAGGGAAAGCATGAGCCTTAGCCAGTATCCAGATTCCCAGGGGTGACAGGTGCAGGCCCTGTTTGGCAAAGCATCATGGTCTGTCAACCATGTTATCCCAAGCAGAGAGATACTGGATTCCCTTTGGATTACACCAGTACATTAGACAATTAGGGAATACAATCCTTTTGTCCCTGTACTCCTGTATCATTCTGGGCAATGGCAGACTGCCACCCAGGCCTTGGGACATGTCTGCATGGGCTACAAGACCTGACAGTTCCTACATGTGTGTTTCCATGCAGTCCAGGCTACGGCATCCCAAGTCCTGCACAACAACATGGAATAGGCCAGAGCCATGTGTACAGTTTGAAAGGTGGTCTTAGTGTATGGGTATGTGGCCAATCATGGCTGACAGTATGTTTGCCCTTGTATAGCTTGATGTGTGACATAGTGCTGGACTTTGCATTCACATATGAGTACTGTTGGGCATGTTTCTGGCCATGTGTTCTGAGGAGTGGCACAGTTTTGCAACCTATGTCATACAGTTTGTGTACTTTGTTGTCTGTCTATTCCAGCTTGGGAGGTACCTTGCTTGGCCAGATACTTGGAAGCCTCTTGTGAATGTGTGTGCTTTCTGGTGGTATGTGTGGGTGCCCTTACTGTGTTCTGGTAAGGCTATGTGTTGAGTGTGGTGATGAGATGCATGTGTTAACCTACACCTCATGACTGTCCAGTCCAGTCATGGCTGTAGACTGGACTGCCTTCCAGCTTGCTTCTGTAGCTGCATCGCAGACAATGTGTGGGATGTGGTGTTAGGTGGGTTTGGCAGTGTACATGGCATAGAGATTACATTCCCCCAAAATGGCCACATACACAAAGCCAACATTACTAAACACCAGTAGCTGACTAGTGGACATGCCTGTATAAGCATTCAGTACTACAAGTACCCAGTACTGTATTTAGTTTACTTATTGCTTATGAAGATGTTTTAGACAGTGATGGTCACGAGTACATATTTGAGTTATGGACGTGTAAACACTGGCTATTACAGAAACATAGTAGCTAACTTTAGCAGCAATCCACATCTGAGGAGCACATCACATCCTGATAGTTGATTACAGATGATGCAAGTGTCAACAGGTCTGTATCCTTTTCTGGGTATATACACACATATCCACCAGAACCTTGAGGTCTGTTGGGCACGGACAGCCACTCCCCCAACAGAGTCAAGTATGAATAGACTATGCTGCCACTATCAACATGATCAGGATATAATCAGATAGTGTAAGCTATCACCTATGAATCAGCTATTACACATGAGCAGCAGTCTCCTACATCCTACACTTTTACTACAGATGTTACACTGGAGTTAAAGATGATATGCAACTTGTTTCATTAGCAGCACTGTGCACAACCTTACATACAGTATTTGGAAGCAGCTGTTAGGTTGGCATGAGAGGTTAGGCTACACAAACATGAATGTTCAACCAGTGGGTCTCTACTCTCAATATCCACTCTATGTAGGTGTGCACATAGCGATTTGTCCCAGCACTGTAACAAGGGTCACAACACATTTGTATAACATGCACAGCTGTTATTGCTTGCAAACGATACTAGAGAGGTGGATATTACATGTCTTATGTACATGGATAGTTACCTAGCTCTTCCAATTGTCTTTGCTATCATGCTGTTAAACTATTAGATGAATACAATTCATATGTATCCTTTTATTGAGTATTTTAATTGCCAAGAGACCTAACTAATGTTTGCATAACATAACACAAATGTTATGTAAGATGGAATACAGATGAGACAGATCAGCCTAGGATACTGTACATTACACAGCTATTGGCACATTATCCCACAATGCAAATCATATTTGCAAAGTAAGCCCACCTTTGACATGCTCATCTCACTAATACACCCATGCATATGTCTACTGTTACAATATATCAACATATACTATCTCCTGTTATAGCACATACTTGTTGGACTAACCCTGACACAGACAGTGGCTGGAAAAGAATTAATGAATCCCAAGCCCAAATATATCATCCCTTGTGGTGTATGAGGAGTTTGCCTTGTGACCTACAGCAGTACACACATAGAATACTACAGGCATAACTACTGCTCAACAATACATTACTGCAACATAGCTATTTCCACTATATGCATTGATTCCACTGTAATTATTACAGAACAGGTACTATATACACATACATACTACAATGTATACATATCTTATTGGTAATTGGAGGTGTTATTGAGTGGTATTTTGTTTATTTCGGTCTTGATTTTATTTCTTTTTGGGGTATTTTGTAATATTCTGTAGGTATATACAGTTGGTTTGAATGTGTGACACACCATCCTTTTATAGTTGGAGATCAGCACCATGTGCTATCCTGATCACCATTTGGTATTCCAAAGTAGTTAATTACATGCACATCAGCTGTGTAGCTACTCCATTAGCCAATACCATGGCAACAGTGGAGTATAACTGAGTACTCCGTTTGGGCATTGTCCCTTTGCCTTACCTGTGAGGAAGACAGCCTGGAAGTGCGGTCTAAAATCTATTGCAACAGCTGTATGGAGACAAACTCAACTATATTGTGTGTAATGTCTAGAAGTTTTGGTCTACATGTGAGTACTGCTGTTATATTTCTGAACATTGCTACTTGTGCAGGGTTTGTCTGTACCTAATACTTCTGCATATGTTTCAGTCTGGCCAGGTTGTTTGACAAGCTCAAGACTGTATGGCTATGCATATAATATTAGGGGATTTACAGTGTGCTCACCAGACATCTTTAGTTTGGTGTTAATGTGTATCATACTGTGCTGATAATCAGTAATTGGTAACACATCCTGGTGTAATTACTTTTCAACCCTCTGAAACGTGATTTGTTCAAACAAACCCTGTCACATCAGCAGCTGTTTCATTGTATAACAGCAACTATTTCACATAGGGCCATGTTAGTGTGACTCTATCCAGGTATGTCCAGGTTTCAGCAGATGTCGTACAGTGGGTGAATAATTGGTAATGGTATGGCAGTATGTATTGGTGTAATTAGTTTGGGTGTGGGGGAGATGGTGGGTGTACATAGCAGATGCAGGTGTGTAGGCACTGCTTTTATACATATTCTATATGTGTGAGGGGGTTCTTTCCTATGTGAACACCTATCCCTTAGTGGACTAATACTATGGAAATTGCAAGCTGATTTATTAAAGCACTGATAAATGCTTCCTGTATTGCATGCAAGTAATGTTAGTCCTTGAAAATTTTGGCCATACATCAGAATGTAATAAAGGTTTGCTAAATAAAAGATGTCTGCGTATTTCTGTCATGGATATTTGCAGTCATTGTAGTTGTGTTGGTGACAATCCCTATTTGGCTCATGTCTGTATGACATATTTGTAATAGTGTATTAGCATATACTCTTCATATGTTATGTTCATATTGTTTGGGGGGGCAGGATGTGATTGCTATGGTCCATGTTATACTCAGATTTGAACACTTCAGATGCTGTATACACACATGTATGTATGTGTATATATATATATATATATATATATATATATATATATATATATATATATATATATATATATATATACATCTTCATGTACCGGTAATAATATATTATTGCTTACATTTATATGTACCTCCATAGATGTGTAGATGTTTTTAATCTATCTATATATATGTATATCTCTATATATCGACATGTTTCTATATATGTATATATATATAAATATATATATATATATGTGTGTGTGTGTACATCTGTATATATAATATATATATATATATATATATATATATATATATATATATATATATATATAGCATAATAAAAAATAGATGCACGACAACTCACAAGGCAAAAGCTCGATTACTAGAATATAATAAAAATAAAACACGACAAGTATACTGATAATAGAGCGACCAAGGCAGCATAAAATATCAAACAGAATCCTTTCTATCTTAAAAACGTTTTAATATATCCAACAATGAGGTAAGTGCTTTCGCATAAGATGCTTATTCAGACCATTAAAATACAGAGAAAGTCACAGGTGTATATATGTGAAAATCAATTAAAGTCAACCAATCCCAAGGTTCTATTGATTGGAACTAAACATTCTCCTTAAAAATACAGTACCTAACAAGGCAAAGGTTAAAAAACTTTTTAAAATTCTAGAATAAACAATTTAATAGACATACATAAAAAAAGATCACAGCTAAATAAAATAATCTAACCTAAAACTACACTTATTTATGAATCCTGCGTTTTTTTAAAAAGGGCTTAATAGATGCTCATTCATTCAATCCAGAACCTCTGTCAGCTCTTAGATTAATCATCCAATTGGTTTCTCTATATTCAGTGTGGTTCCGTATATCACCCATCCTAACACTGGGTATTATAATATCAATCACCCTAAACATAAACTGATGTATTTCACCACGCTCCATAACATGTTTTGAGAGGACATTATGTTCTATGCCCTTCCGTATACTATAAACATATTCCCTTATTCTTTCTCGTAGTGACCAATTGGTCTTCCCTACATAAAAGGAATAACAGGAGACACACTGAGCTAAATATACCACATTAGTGGACCTACAGGTCGCATTCACATTAAATGAAAAACTTCTATTCAAATCAGGATGGTCAGACATCATAGATGTATTAATTAATTCACAGAAGTTACAGTTGCCACATGGTAATGTCACCCCCATTTTCACAAAGTTACTGTTCAGTTCCCTATAACTACATAGTAACCTCTTCAAATTCAACTTATTTCTAAAAAGAAAAGAAGGACTGAGACCAACAATCCCACCGATCTCCGGGTCTATCTGTAGAATCGGTCAATATTGCCTACACAGGTCACACAGTATCCTCTGATCTCTAGTGAAAAATAAAGGGACTTTCACCCATTCATGCTGATTACTAGAAGGAGCTAAAGACCTCACTGATTCATCTGCCTTGGGGCCATAATATGGTGCTGCCATGCTTTCCCTGAGGGATCCCAAATCAGCCCAGCTTTCTAAAATCTCACTTTTCTGATAGCCTCGCAGCAAGAGCCTCTGCTCCAAACGTCCAATCTCAGACTGAAAACCTTCATTAGTAGGGTTCAGTCTTGAGGCTCTAATGCCCTGACCATGCATCAAATTACGAAAAACGTAATTGGGGTGCACACTGGTTCTACTTAAAAGTGTATTCCTAAAACAGGTTTTACGAAAGACCCCCGTATTAATCAAAGAGCCCTGAAGTTTCTCAACAAATAACTCTAGATATTCAATTCTCTCTTTGGAGGAATCCATAGTAAATTTTAAATGCTCACATAGTTTATTCATGTGCCCAAAGAACTCATCTAGTTCTAAAGCCATCCCTTTCCAAAGAAGGAACAAATTGTCAACAAAATGTCGATAAAAGAACACGAATACCAAATTCCTTCAATTTAAACAAAACTTCCTCCTCCCAGTGTGCCAGGAACATATTAGCATAGCTATTGGCACATGAAGTGCCCATAGCTACGCCATGCCTTTGAATATAAATATCATCATGAAAAGTGAAGATATTATTCTCTAACATAATTTCCAAAAGGAAACAAAGCAATTCAATCTGGCCTGAATCATAGGTGCTATGTGGTTTCAAATAATCTTGTACATAACACACCCTCCCAACTCATTAGATATCATAGTAAACAGTGACTGAATGTCCATCATCACAAAATCAAATTCTCAATATTACCAATACTCTGAATACATTCATATAAATCTAAAAGAAACTGTTTAGAATCCTGTAGAACCACCCTATTCAAAATGATAACAGGTCTCAGATGTTTCTCTATATATATGGATAGAGGTACAGTGATCCAGCCACCACCAGAAACAATGGGGCGCATGGGTGGATTAGAGAGATGTTTGTGAACTTTTGGTAGCCCTTGTATAATCGGTAACAAAAGGTCAGGTACAGTTAAAAAATTAAATGTTTCCTCAGAGACCAAACCGGTCTCAAAAACCTCCTGCAAGGACTTATTAATCCCACTAATGAATTGGTAAACATCTTTCATTTCTACTTTACAATAAACGCTCACATCACCTAACATATCCCTCATAGCTTCACAATAATGTCCACTATCCATAACAATGACTGAGCCTCCCTTGTCAGCGGGTATAATACTAATATTCAAGTTCTCTCTCAAACTCTTCAGAGCTTGTCTCTCATTAAAAGTTAAATTAAACTTCTTCCAACATCTAGGAATACCTATACATTCATCATAGTATCTATAAATACTATCCTCAGTTAACTTCATGTATGCCTCTACTAAAGGGAGATTCAAAGGAAAAAATGTACTCAGTTTTTTAAAACAAGGTGGGCGGTTGTGTACATTGTCAGCACTCTCTTCAGAAGACATATTACCATAGCGGTGACGTAACATCACATTACAACAAAAAACTTTCAAATCTAAAACAGTATCGATCAATTTACTATTATCCGACAGAATGAAGGTCAAGCCTTTACATAAGACATTAGATTCATATCGATTCAGCTGATATGAAGAAATATTTATTATCAATGACTCGGTACCTTCCCCCAAATTTTCTTTAAAGTTTGATTCTGACCATGCTCCCCAGACAGCTTCCTTTTCTAACGTCCCCTGCTCATGGACCTGCTCCATCTCCCAAATCTCTCTGTTCGAACGGTCAGTGGAAAAGGAAGGGCACAAGATGGGGCACTAATAGATGAAGTATTCACATGATGATTATTAATACTAGATTTCTCTTTAGGTCACACAACCTTATCAGTATCAGCCATATTATTAACAACTACTCTCGGAAACAAATTCTGTCCAGGCAATTCAGAAACATTGGTCATATTCTTACTGACAGATACAACACCATTTAATACATCAATATTTTGTTCATTGAGCGGCAGTTCAGAAGTACTTTTAGAGCCCTCATCAGCAACAAAAGTGATGCTATCAGCATCACTAGAAATAACAACAGAGCCATTCCGATTTTCATTCATATCATTAGCAGAACCACCAACATCACAGGTAGCACTGCGAGTAAGTAAAGGAACAGTCATTTCAGTCACAACCTCACCAACAGTCCTTTTCATCCTGTGATGCACTCTAGGGGAGACTGTCTGCCCTGTCCATGGCCATAGAAAGACATGACCCATTTTAAAATCATTAAAGTCCCTTATAATTTTAGTTTTTTTCTCTTGTAGCAATTTTCTTTCAAAAACTGCCACCCCATCAAGTACACTCTCCAGCATTGGACTAAATATATCGCTGGAGTATTTATTAAACAAAAAATCTTGTTTCTGATTTAATTGTCGTCTTAATTTGTCCTCCTCAGGACCAAAAAATTCAATCAACAGATGCATGTATTTAGCACTCATCTCTAAATTAAGTCATTGCCACCTTGTCATAAGTTCTGGATACTGTGAGCCTTGAGTAGGCATATTTAAAGCTCGAAGACCACGAGGAACAATTTTCTTTTCCAAGCAGTATTCAAAATGCTGCCATTGTAATTATAATCTTTTCATCTTCAAGAAGTCATGTTCCATGCCTTCCATCTGATGTTGTAGTTCTTCAAGCTCCTGAGTTACGCTGGTGACATCATCATTAGCAACTTCATTGATGTCCGACAGCAATAGCAACTTACTATCCTTTTCCAAATACTTGCAAAAACATTCCAACAAGTTAATATCAGACTTGCCAGATTTGCCACTACTGGCCGGGTTCTAGTCAAGTTCAATAGTTTCAACCAAAGTCTCTGACATGTCCAAGCAGATTGTAGCATAAACAGATAAAATAATAATAAAAAATAGATGCACGACAACCCACAAGGCAAACACTCGATTACTAGAATATAATAAAAATAAAACACGACAAGTAAACTGATAATAGAGCGACCAAGGCAGCATACATCTTTCATTGTGTACATGGCAGTTTGTCCTGTTTCCACACAATCTTCCTTTTTTGTATTTTAACCTGACTGAAAACACAACTGACATCTCAAATAGCTTAGTATTAGGTTACTCTGAGGATGGTGTACATGGTTGTGGGTTCAAATCCTGGAAGTGTTTATTATTTCTCTTCTCAGAGCAGGCACTGTTAGGGAAAGGGTGATTAATGCACATTTAAGCAGTTGTAAGCTAGTTTGCTCTTGTTCTGCATGATGGTAAGCTAAGGTTACACCTGTGAAGTGCTTATCAGTTTAACCGTGTTTAAGTGCCGCTTACTGTCATGCAAAACCATACAAAACCACTTAAAAGTGCTTTAATCAACCTGCATCCAATGGCCCTTATTCTGGCTCTCATAAAAATTACAGCCCTTGCATGTCTTGAGCCCGGGACCATGAACACCACAGTCATTGACTTTACCACTAAGGCATCTGAGATATGCACAAGTGTTATGGGTTTTAGAATATATCTTTACTACAAGCATTCCTCACTACTGAAAACAAAAGTGACAGTCAGTTGGTGTACATATGTATAGTGCATGTTAATGTTCATATGTTTGTGGAATTATGTGTTGCAATGTGACCTAACAGGGTGTATTAGGGATGTGCATGGTTTTGCTTTTGTGTCCTTTTTTATTGTCTCCATGCTCCATGTATACACCTCCAGTTCTCTTATTGAACATCCAACCCAGGCTCTCCTTAATGCATAAATTACATTACCCATCATTCCTCCACCACCCCAAACTCTACATACACAACAACTGTCGCTTCTATAGTGAATTAAGATAATATTAATTGTTATAATACCAGAGCTGCATGTGTGTGTTCATAGATGTTTATATATATAGCTATAGATGTGCCTGTATATATATATATATATATATATATATATATATATATATATATATATATATATATTCATATATATATGTGCACACATCACTGACATGCATATATAAATATTTAGTATTAGTTTTAACAGTTATACATATGTAAACTTGTATATGTTGATTCACAAACTACAGTACATTACAATGTACTGCACATATGTACACAAAGTGATTCTCCCATTTGTTGTCAGTACTGTGGAATGCCTGTAGTAAAAGGTGTATTTTAAAACCCATGAAACATGCATACAGCTTAGGTGGCTTAGTGGTAAGTCCAATGACTATGGTGCGCATGGTCCAGTGTTCAAGAGTTGCGATGGTTTGACTTTTATTAGGCCAGAATACGGATCTTTTAAGCAGTTGTAAGCATGTTTAAAAGTGATTGTGTGACATTAAGGCGGCAGTTAAACACGGTTAAACAAAATTTAAAAGCATATAATCTGTGCATGCAAACACGGTCACATCCGCTAACTACTCAGGATATATATACTTAACTGTAGTAACATCTCACTGTGTGCTTACATAACATTACAATCTCTGTTGACTTTACTCTTGGGCACACATGGGTTTATATGGGTGTTTGAAATGTTTATTAAACTGAAGATTACTACCTAAATATGCAAACTGTGGTTAAGGTATACTTTTTAACATAAAAAAAAATCTTTGACTTTATTGGGATTTGAACTGCAAATGCATAGATATTCTGCAAATGATCTAACCATTACACTATTAACATTAACGTTGCTTCTGCCTATTTTTCTATTTAGATGACTTGTATGTATAAGCTAGGCTAAGCAAAGGGCAGTGGCATGCAAACCCACTGAGCGTCACGTACTCTCGTAATAATAACATACGAAATGAAAGGGGAGAATATAAAATAAAATTCCTAACTACATTATGCATAGCCCCTCACTGACACTCTTCAAGAGAAACCTTGAAGAGTGGATAGGGAATGGTAGATACACCCCAGGGATCCCACCATTGGATCTGCTCGACAGAGGGACAGTTAATTAATCAAAGGGGTGGCAAAAGCTGACACATTCTGGATAGGCATATGAATGCCTTCAGGCAGTTAGCCTGGTACCTACCTATGAACGTATGAACCTATACATACAGTAGCAGTACATGCTGATAGCTTAATTTACTGTTCAGGTGTTGACTTACCTTGTGCCAATAGCAGTTGTGTGTGCAATAGTTGTGGACTGCCTATGTTGGATGCGCACAGAAGACTGCTTATACATGACAATATACAGGTAGTCTTTTGTGTGTGCCATCCATTTTTACTGTGTGTGCAGGTGGAGAAAGTTGTCATTCCCTAGGTGCCTACACTGTCAGTGTGCGTGCTATACGTTCCCTCTTTGCCAAGGCATGGGCATACTGGGCATGTCTCCATCTGCCTACAGGGGCTGGCTCAGGGGGCTCATGGTCTGAGTCCCTCTGTGCCTGTGGGGCCCTTGGCAATGGTGGTGGGCTGTGAGGGCCTTCACCATTCTGTCCCTGCTGCAGCTGATCATATTGTGTAGCATGGCACATACTATGAAGATGCGGGCACATGTGGCTGGAGAGTACTGCAAGGCTCCACTGGATATGTCCAATCAATGGAACCGTGATTTGAGCATTCCAAACACACGCTCTATGATGATTCTGGTTTGTGCGTGTGCCTCATTATGGCATTCTTGTATGGGTGTTTGTGCATTTCTGATGGGTGTCATCATCCACGGTTCCAGTGCATAGTCAGCATCCCCCACCAGATGGCCATATGGGGTGTCACCCCTGGCAAATGCCTGATACAGCTTTGAGGCATGCCAGATGTGGGAGTCATGATAGCTTCCATGGCTGCCAGCACACAAATCCATGATAATGCACTGGGGATTGCACACGATCTGGCAGTTGATGGAGAGGTATCCCTTGTGGTTTATGTAGCGCCTACCCTGCTCACCAGGTGGTGGCTTGATGTGTATGTGCATGCAGTCTATTGCACCCAGTACCGGGTATTCTATCACACAGTGGAAGAGATACATATTTCTGGCCAACTACTCCTGCATTTGGGGGAAGTATATGTGCTCACTGGCATGTAGTAACATGGCATCCAGGAACTGGTGGAGTACCCTGGATGCTGATGTCTGTGAGATCCCCATGATATGCCCAGCTGGCCTTTGAAAGCTACCTGTGGCTGGTTTTCTCAGGCTTACACATACCTTGGTATCCACTGGGATGGGTTCCCCTCTGTTTGTTCTGGCTCTGAGGTGTGGTCGGCAGAGTTCCACAAGTTTCTGTATGGTGTTCCTGTCCACCCTGTACCGCTCTACTATCTCCAGATCATGTAGCCCCTGGTAGGTTACCCTGGGTCTGAACACTCTTCTCCTCCTCTGGTGCCTGCAGTAGTTGTCAGCATCATCCTCCTCACCACCTTCAGTCTCCATTACATGCTGGTGGATCAAAGCAATGGCAACCCCTAACATGTACATATTAAAACATCCCCATTTGTATACACCAATGGTGCAGTGTGTACGGGAAAACACAAGTGTGGGTGTGAGGTACTTTCACACTTTATACTATTGTGCTATAGATGCTGCTGATGTAATTGGCTGTTTGTGAGCATTTCCAGCTGCAAGGTATCTTACTTATTGGTTTTACATTGATTACTGCAAATGTGGGGGCTGTAGTATGGAGTTATGCTTACCTGGCTTGATTCATCTGTTGCCCTTTAATTCCCTTTTAAACCTAGATCCCCTCCCATTGTCAGGCATGCATCCACCTGCCAGCTTTATTGTCTTGTACTTTCCCTACCCAGTCATGTGTTGCAAAGTGCGTTATGTAGCTGATATAATGCAATTCTACTTTGTTCTGCTGTGACACTTTACTGTTTTCTTAGTAGTACAGCCCCTCCCCTTTCCTGTTCTGTGGGTAGCTGCTAGCAGCCTTGTTAGCTGTTGTCAATGGCCCACTGTAGGTACCTAGGTGTTAATTGCTCATTTGTACTCCAATTTCCCTGCTGCAGCATTTCCTTATTTTTTCATATATCTTTCCTGATCCAGCTCTGGTGCGCGTCGCGCATACCCATTTACTGTGTTTAAGCACGTTTTAATCTCCGTTCACAGGCATACTCGGTTAGCTTGTGTGCTCTCAGTTAGCCAAAGCTAAAGCTAGTTAAACACATCTCTTTCCTTTAGCTTTGCTTAGCTATGGGCAAACCGGATTGGCATTGTTCCAATGGGCTTACAGCAAAGGTGACACACCCCTCTCTTGTTGTCATCTTTGTCACATGGTCACACCTCGGTGTTATAACACTACACCATGAGGTGCATCCTTACACCAGTGGGGAATCTGTGATTCAGTATAACTCCTCTCATTTGCATTAGATTGCCTACTAATTCCTAGAACCCGTGCATAACACTAACACAGCCCCTTAGCAATCCTTTTGCCATGGTGTGGTGTAACATGCCTGCCATTGACTATTATGGGGAAATCATGCTATGTGTTACATTGCAGTTTTATTTTCTTTTTTTCTATTTTTCTTATGATCCCGTTTGCACGCCGCTACGCTTTAAACTTTGCGATAGTGCGAGAACAAATAATAATGTTAATTTTATATTTTGTACATTTTTTTATGCCAGTGGCTATATATTTAGCCATTGGCATATATTAACAATATAATACATGTGTTTGGCCGGCTGACATGGCTGCAATTTTATGTTTGCAGTAATGTAAACCATTTTTTACGGTTTACATTTCTGCATGCTTACACTATGCCTGCACCACTTCCTGGATCGCTAACTACTCTCATTTGCATGCTACACTGCTGCAAATGGGTGATTAGCATACAGGAGCTGAGATCTCTGCCAGTGTAGCGTATGCAGGTAGTGCACGTGAAAACAGCTCGTACCTGCATCGCTCGGTGGCCATATTTGGTGTTGGAACACCAACGCTACTCCTGCACCTGGCGCAAGCTTCGTGAATCCCGGGCAGACCTTTTCCCATTGGTATATTCTTGGATTTACAATGGACATTTGGTTGGGCTGGTCAATCAGTGTGCTTGTTTTTGAATATTGATGGCCAGTCATTGTATAATGCTTATTAATGTAGCTCAATGTCAAATTATAATTTCTCGATCCGGTGATATTCTGTAATGTGCATCAATGTCATTTCAATTTAATGCATTTCATTATTTTTATACTCTGTCTTTTCTGTAAAGTTTGTAAAACTTTGTTATATTGTACATCTATTATGCTTTGGGACTTTTTTCCCTAGGTCTCTGCTGAAAATGGACAATGTAAATCAGTTTGACATTCTCAACCAAAAAAGCAAATTAATTAATAAATAAAACATATTATTAGAGTTGCAAGGAAGGGTGAAAAAGTACATTTTGAATGCCAAAATGGAGTAGTAGAAGTCCCCATTTGTAGAAACAGGGTGAGGTGGGTATATTTGAAATGTAGAAACATCACACTCCTAAGCATCTCAAGGAAAGCATATGACAGTGTGCTGAAAGGGAGACTTCATCCAATAGCTGAACCTCTTAGCAGTAGCAATGTGGATTTTCTCCCTGCTGTATGTCAGTGGATCAATTCTTTGTCCTTGCAGATATATTGAAGAATTCATGGAAGTTTGTGTGTTGCCTCTGCACTGGTCCAGTAATTAAGGAGCCCCAATTCTTACCACTGGCAACAGTGAGGGATGTACACAATGGGAGGATTACAAGCACACACACAGTAAAGTGCAATTTCCCTTAAGAGTGCACAGAGATCAAACTCAGTCTGGGGCTGGTTTCTCCCTCTTTCTCCAGATCCCCAATAAGACTCCTCACTGGCACAGCTACAGGTTTAAGATCTCAGCTGAGTGGCCTAACTAAGACCTCCAGCACCCTCTCTGTCAAATCAGTGCTTCATGTTCCTGCCCAAGTAGCTGACAGACACACACTTTGAGATTTGATTGATATACAACCACACACATACATGGGAAAGGCTGGCACAGGTATATTAGCTATGTCCCCTTCTGCCCAGTCTATAAGGTAGTTCCAGCTGCCACCAGCCACCCTTACTATCAGCTACTATAAAGCCCTTACAAAGGGTGTCCAATCCTTCTGTGTAATGTTACTATTAATCCAAATGGCAGTCTGATCAAGACTTGCAAGGCTATTTAGGAGTGGCCTCTACAGTGTCACCAAATACATATGCAAGTATTCTAAGTTTAAATATGTCTCACAAATATCAGTCACAAAGATAGGTTTAAATATATGTAATAATAAATAATAGAAGAACAAGACAATACTCAGAAAACAAACAGTTACTTCAGAGTACAAAATCACAGGAAATATTTTAAAACAACATTGCAGGACAGCCTCAAATAAATATAGAAAGCATCTAAACTAAAATGTTCTATATTCCTATCTATATCTAAAAGAGATATTATGGCATAAGTCTTACTTACAAGCAAGTGCAGGTGTGATGATGATGGATGTTTCCAGGTCAAAGACAAAATACAAAATGCATAGTCTCTTTCTGAGAGAGTTCTTAAATTAATATCAAACATTACTGCAGGGTTAGCTTGGATGACATCACTCTTTGTCACCTGACTTCAGTTCCCAGGCTAAACAGATACTAACAGAATTTTAACATCTCTGTGTGACAAGTACACATCTCTCAGAAGTTTGCAGAACTGTGTAGCTGCAAGGAAGTCATAAAGCAATCAAACACTTTACATTTTAAACCTAGTAATTACTTTTCTTTTCAGACAATAAAAAAACTTCTAGCTCTAGACATCCTGTTTCCTTGCTACATTAACTAACTTTTATTGCACATGTAAAGCATTTAATTTAAACTTATTTTCTTAAAGTTTTGTAAGTTAATCTTTTATGTTCTATCAGGGTATGCTGTGGTTGCATTCTTGAATCTCAGTACATAACATACAGTTCTATATACATCATATCAATATTCACAAATGACATAGTACAGTTCTGTATAAAGCATATCAGTATTCATAAATGACATCAAATTATTTACAAAATTCCACATAGCTGGGCTGGCAGTGTCACAGTTTGCAAGAATATCTCACATACTGAGGAAGATGCTTTAGGCCTTGAAACCAGTTTGATTTGGGACCACCGCTCATATATTTTAAAATCTGCCATGAATGTTGATTCTTTTTTCCAGCTGTTTAGACTGCTGGTTCTTAGCCAAATATCTACCAAATTCTGAACATGCCCTGTATCAGTACATATATCTCTATGATCTGCGTTTAAACCAGCTAAAATATGTGGAAATCCATCCTGCTGATACCTGCAATCATTATCCACAGAGTTGTTTTACAACTTCCATTTCGTCTTATCCATGACAGCATACACTTTATTAAGGGCCTTAGACTTAGTATTGCTAATCTGTATGTGCAAGCCTTTACATACCTCTCCTTCAAACTCTGGTTAAGAAAACACCAATTCTCAAAATGAAGTAATGTCACAATGCATGATTTGTATCCTTCAGGTATATCCTGCATCCCTTAATGTGGGAGCTTTGTTCCTAGCCCTCCACATTTATTATTCCAAGCCTGAGCCTGGTCGCTGTTACCTTGGGGCAATGGTAAATTAGTCACAAACCTAAGTAATGATCTCACAATTACTTCAGAATAAGGGTAAATGTCTTTACATTAAAACACTGAAGATGAAGATAAATCTGGTAAAGGTCCATTGTTAGTACATATTGCATTGTATCAGTAAAAATATGTTAAATGCTATTGGCATGAAAATGTCAAATAATATTAATCCAACCATTATAGAAACAAGACGCAGACAGTTCCAAATAATACGATTGGTATGTATAAACTCCTGTTGCCCTAACTACAATTAACTGATATGACTACTTTTTGATTCCACAAACAAAGGTGATGCACCTTTTCAAAAGAGTTGTGCATTTTATGTTTGGATCTAATCTTGTAGTTTGCTCTTGTGAGAAAATGGAAATATGAAATGTTTTGAGAGTGTATTTACTAATGGCTTGTTACTACATTTAGTTTCTATTAGCCAATCGTTGTCATTTTATTTACTTTAATTTTTGCTGTAATATGTGGCCCTGTGTTTATTTAAGCTAAACTGCCCCACACTGCACTCCTTTGTTGACACATTTAGGGGTTTTGACCAGATTTGCTGGATCTGACTACTTGATGATCCATGCAGTACTGGAAGAGTGCCTTTCTAGACCTTTCTAAGATTCAGCTGAGAATTGTGTTGCCATCTACAGGTGTTTTTTTTTTTTTTTTTTCTTTTAGAATTGGAACTGAAGCTTAATTTTACTATTGTGAGTAAATGAGGAATTTGCAATATTCAAAGTGTTTATTTCCTGGTGACATATTAGCATTCCAAGATTTTACAGGCTGTTGCATTTTGTTTGTGTTAGTTTCTGTTGCAGTATGTGGCTTTATACTTGTTTGAACTGTGCTACATAATACTGCACATCTGAAATTACTGGAATTGATACCTTTCTGGTCTTTCCAGCACTAGACAGGTGTATTTTTGAACCTTTTAAAGATTATATTGAAATGTATTTATTCTATTTGGAACTGATCATTCAGTCTACTCTTGTGAGAATGGGGAATTTGAAATGTTCTGAGAGGTATTTCACTGGTGGTTTGATTGCACTTCTACTTTCTATTTGCTTTTTGTTGTATTTATGTTTTCTTGAATTTCTGCTGCATTGTGCAGGTCTACACTTCGTTCAACCATGCAGCACAATGCTGTGCTGCATGTACAACTATATAACTATATACATCTGTGGTACCATTGTTTGCATCCCTCTGTCACTTGTAAATTTCTGTTCTGACTTTATATATATCTCCACAACTAACATTACTATAACACAGTCTGCTAGCAATTTATGTATTTATTTATTTATTTGCATTTGTTTACCAGGAAGCTCCACTGGGCCAAAAAGTACCCATTTTCAGTGGAGGTCCAGGGAGAAAACCTCCACAAAGATTTATACAATACATACATTCCATACATTTGATTAAAAACTCATTTGGCAGATAGATGTTTTACACAGTAAACATAACGTTTTTCAAAGTAAGAAGGTAATGCAGCTATACAATATATCTGTCTACTGATGGCACATATATACATAGGTCCAGAACTGGATTATCATCAAGGGATGAGGGTGAAATTTGAAGGTAGTATAGGATGGAGGTAGGAAAGGTGGGAGTTGTGGGAGAGAGATAGGGTCAGGTTATAGATTGGGAGAAACTAGCACATGAGTATAGTCAGTGGGAGGAAAAGTGTTGTCTCAAAGATTTTTTGAAGAAAGATGCATTGCCAGTGGATCTAAGAGAGGGAGAGAGTTTAATAGCCTAGCAGTGGAAAAGGAGTGGAGCATTTGACCAGCAGAGAGTTTAGGTTTTTCTACTTGCAATAGCATTTTATTTTCAGAGCAGAGAGGTCTATTAGGGTGGTCTAGTGTAAATAGGGTAGAAAGGGCAGGATAGCTGGAAGGATAGAATATTAATTTGTGAGCAGTTGTTAGCTGAATGTATGTAAGATGGTGAGTAAGTTCTAGCCAGTTAATTAATTGAAGAGATGCACAGTGGTGAGATAAGTGTCATCCATTAGTGACGGACTTTGAAATTTTGTGTATAGCATGAGTCTAGTTTAGATTTAAGACAGGCCTGTATATTGGTAAAGAGAGGAGAACCATAAAGAAAAGAAGGGAGTAGGAAGAAGGAGGCGCAAGTTTTGAGGAGTAATTGAGGAATGTTTTGTGCTGATATAGCACGCCCAATTTCTGGTGTGTTTTTTTGATATTTTTGTGAATATGCATGTCAAAGGTTAGGTG
The DNA here is from genome assembly GCF_019279795.1 of Protopterus annectens. Taxonomy (NCBI): domain Eukaryota; kingdom Metazoa; phylum Chordata; order Ceratodontiformes; family Protopteridae; genus Protopterus; species Protopterus annectens. The sequence continues at coordinate 1,679,177,506 of NC_056733.1, forward strand.
TTCATTTATGGTGACACCTAGTATGTGTGACAACCTCAATGGTAGTGTTATCTTGGGAGAGAATAGAGCAATAGTCTTTATTTATAGTAGTGGTCTTCTTGGGGTGAATAACCTAAGTTTAGTTTTCTTAGGGTTTATGGCAAGGTGGTTGTTAGCCATCCATATTTCGGTGTAACGGAGAGCTGACTGAGTAAGTTTCAGGAGTTTAGAAGAATTGGCACTGCAGATGATAGCAGAGTCATCTGTGTATTGGATGACTGTGCTTTGAGTGAGAGTGGAGTGGAAGTCATTAATGAAAATTTTGAAAAACAGAGACACTAATATGGATCCTTGTGGAATGCCAGTAGTTGTGTAGAGGAAAGGAAAGAAGAAGCGTTGCTACTTAGTAGCTTGTTACCTGTGTGTGAGGTAGTTAGAGAACCAGAGTAGAGGGAGAGATTCCTAAGCTGGATAGTCTCCTGAGAAGAAGAGGGAGATAGTATCAAAGGCTTTGTAAAGGTTGAGGAATAGAGAGGAAACAAGTTTTCCAGCATCTTGAGCCTGATTGACAGGGCCACAGAAGGATATAAGAGCTGTAGTGGTGCTATGATCAGGTCTAAAACCATGCTGGGATTTTGACAGCAGGTTATTGTTAAGCAGATAGTTAAGGAATTGGCTGTACCAATTCAGTAAACTGAACTTACTATACATTTCTTCAGTATGCATAGCATCCATACTACTTTTTCTGTACCTCTGTCAGCATAGTACCATCAACTATTAGAAATGAATCCCCATCAGATTCTGAGGCACCACGAGGCACCATGAGACCACAGTCTTTCCTAACATCAACTGTTGTCAGCCTACACTGATTTATGTGTACTGATAACCCATTACTAATCAAATATGCAAGCAGCCAAGGCACACTACAAAAATAGAAATCACAGCTTAAGCTGATAAAACAGATTTATGGCCACATCAACTTAAGGCAGAGTTTGTGTACATGATGTGAACAAAGGAGTGTATGCAAAAACCTGATACCTAGAAGAGAGTGCATGCATGCAACATACCAACAGTTAGGTCAACTGGGAATGCATAAAAACAAGGGGAAGCCTACCAACAGCATACAAATAGGGGCAATCAGAGGGTTGGATACTAGTAGGGTAAGAAATAAGCAGGATGGCTGTGGAAGACTAACATATTTATCCACTGCTTCATATGTTGAAATATTATAATTAAAAAAAAAAGTGAACACTTACATAATGCTGGATTTGGACACTTGTCATTCTTGCTCAACGTTCTCTAGACCCATGCATTATTTGGGCACACTGCTGAGAATAACAGCTTTCAGCTTGCAGAAATCACACAGTTGAAGAGAATAAGAAGGAAAGGAGTATGTGTGGATCAGAATTCACAACGGTACAGATAATTGACACATTCCATGCAGTATGCATTATACCATGGAGCCTGTTAAGCATACAATAACTCTCTCTGCATAATGATGTCATTATTGTTTTCTGTCACACAAACAGGCTAAGCATAGTAGCATGACAGAATTATAGGAATGTGGCAGTAGTTAGCATTTATTCTAGAATGGACAACAGTGCTGCTCAGTGCCATGAATTGAACAAATGCTGTTAAGGGAAATTGAGATTTTTGTCATGGGCCATTTCTGGCTATGTGTATGGTGTGTGAATCTTTTTTTTGACTAGACTAATGGTGTGAAATGGGGTTGATACGCTAGGGGTGAAAATAGGAAGTAAGCAGAGGATAGGACACTGGAGGAGTTATTATGGAATGTACAGGATGGTTGTGGAAGAGTACTATAGATATACACTTCTTCATAAGCTAACACTGTATTTGTACAAAGAATTTGAGAAAATCAAATAGCCACATCATGAAGAACTTGTGACAACAATTTAATGTTATTTAACCAATTGAACCAAACCAGGTGTGCCACACACACGCACACACACACACACACACACACACACACACACACACACACACACACACACACACACACACATATGTGAAGTAGAGAGCTATGCTTGGGGCAATTTTTTTTGTGAGACAGGTTTTCTTCTTCTGTTTACTTATTTTTTGTAAGAGGAAAAAAATGTAATGAAAAATATTTAAGAATAAGACGGTGTGATATGTAAGTTATGGTGGGTTAGGTAGCAGGTTCAGACATACAGGACTTATAAGAAAAACAGGGATGGTGATGGCCTAAAGAGGTTGGGAGGCACCGTAGTTAGGGATAGGCATGCAACTTTAAAGATGCATCCTTGTCCAGCACAAAAACAGTGTGATTTAGTTCTCACCTTCTCAACTGTCACTATTGTCTCCTGTTTAAGACAGCTGGGGCTATAATGGATGGGGTAGTGATTTAGATGTTCCCACCAGGATTATTTGAATTCAGTCAAACAGACACTGAGGCGACCTCTTCATGATCTCCTCCACCAGCCCACTCAGATCTTGTCAGGTGAAATAGCCACTACTCCCACTAGGGTCCAATGCACCAGACCCGATGACAGAGCTACCTGATGCAGATGGTACAAGTAGTGCAGGGGATGTAGAGGCAATGCTGCCAGGTTATGACCCAAAGTGCTGAGTGCCTGTGCTGTCAGGGATGGTACCACCACTGTCACCTGTGTAAGGTTGACAATCTGAACGCCTGTGGCTGGTCTGGCTCCCATTGCTGGTACTTTTTTAAATTTAATTTAATTAATTAATTCATTTATTTGGTTTGCAGCAGCAGGAATGGTAGTCCACATCTAATTGAAAAAAAATGTATAGGGTGTTTGAGAGGCAACAGCAAAAAAAATAATAATAATAATAATGAATTGTAATATTCCTTTCTATCTGCACATTCCACATTCTTAATTTCTAGACATGTCACATTCATATGATGAGAGGCCATACATTTTTGTTACTCAGTATTATATACATTATACAAAAAGTGTGACAATATAACAGCTGTTTTATACAGAACATACTGTTAATTGTATTTGTGAACTGAGTACATGTTATTCTAACTTATCGATTGCAGAATAATACATATTAAGTAACACTGAGTAAGTTCTTTTCTTCTGCTTTGAACCCACAAACATCTGTGTTTATTGAACCATTGACTAATGCAATGTAGAAAGATGTATTTGTACAGGCATGTATAATTTGCATCGGTAGAGTATACATAGTCATGTATTAATTTTATCAAATATTAATTTAGGAGCCATGATGAGTGATGGGTAATCATGCCTGAACAAGCCAAGATTTAACTCCTCAGTCACAGATGGAATGTGTCACACAGTCTTAATCTATCATGTCTTCTTAAAATACCGACAAATGATTATAACAGTAATGAAGGAATACTTAGTAAATTTTGTCATATGATCCATAACTCTCAACCTCTTAGAGCAAGAACTCTGGAGAAACCGTGACAAAGATCTGAACCTGCATAAAAGATAAAGCCAGAAAATGTACTTATTTTGACAAACCATTCCACCTGTCATGCTTCAGCCAGCAAATGTGACACATTGTCATGTTTACACAACCAGTGTGTCTATTACTACCATGTTTCACTGAAGTAGAAGAATACAGAAATGTCAAAGGACAACAACAGCAGCAGCAGTGCACAGTTTGTGCAGCTGGCAATCCTTTTCATCCATATTTATACAAATCACAATATTTCAAATAGCAATCACAGTACCATGCACTTTGCAGTGAACCAACAACATTGTCAAATGAAATGCCTACAGATGTTTGTTTGTCTTATGTATTTACTTCATTTGTTTATCCTTCATTAATTGGTTTAGTCCCACTAGTGCAGTGATCACTCTTTTTAGGAAAGACCTGAGGTGGTAGTTATACTGACCAGGTGAAGTTTGGTAAAGGCATTGAGGAACTTACGCAGACACACACACACACACACACACACACACACACACACACACACACACACACACACACACACACACGCACACACACACAATCGCTCTCTCATCCAAACTGCTTAGAAGACTGCCAATTCACTTACAGTATGTGTTTGGGATGTGGGAGGAAATCAAAGCACCAAAAAGAAAGCCAACACTGGCATAGGAAAGACATATAGGCTCTATATAGGAGACAGCCCATCCAAGAAGTGAACTGCAGAAATAAAGTCTGTAAGACAGCAGCACTAGTTGCTATACCACTGTGTTACTAACCTTACTTTTGTGCTATATTTTGCAAGATAAACCGGAGTAGGAAGACTCAGTATACTAAACAATTTGGAGAGCACACATGTCTCAAAAGAGACACAAGGATTTTTCTAACCAGTAAATCCACTAAATACAAGTGCATATTTTCAGAGGTAATCAAAGAATGCTATCTGGTTACATGACTTGCTGATAATCATCAAACTGGCAAAATAATATTGAGGAGATCAAATTGGAAGCAAATGGATTGACTTCATTACATCTCGTAGCTTTATCCACTGAGGAAAACTGATTTCACAGAAAGAGTGGTGAACAACTGAAACATTACAGGACATGGTAGAAACTAAAAACAGTTACAGAGTTCAACTAAGTATGGGTCATATGAGCAGAATACAATTCCCTACAACATACCATGACACTGTAATACATACATGTCCTTCTTCACAGTATTGCTATATTGAACAGGGCACTCTTAGCAATGCGAATAACTGGTTGGGTTGCACACTCCTTTGTTCCTTGCACAATCAAAAATCTATACCTGTATCACCACACCTTTAATGGAAATACTGCATTTTTCAAAACTCCCGATATTTTTTTCAAGCCATTACCCCCCCACACACACACACACACACACACACACACACACACACACACACACACACACACACACACACATATTCAAGACAGCATAAATGTTTAGAACAGTTACTGTTTTGTTTGTACATCTGCAAAAATGTGTTGCTTCCTGTGTTAAAACTGTCTGCCTGTGGAAAGTGAAAGGTTCTTTTTCACTTTGTTTTCTTCAGGTAAAACACTGCAAACAGGATTCTGTACTGCTGGCAAAATTTACAAAAGTCAGAATCCCTTTTTTCCCCAATGCACATCTAAATTAATTTACAATAACTAGAAGAATATAGTAACAATAAATAAATTAGAGTTCATATATTTGATTTCAGAAAGCCGCACAATTAAACAATTAACATCATTTTTTTTAAAGGAATTATTTAATTATGTAACAAAAACATGTACATCTTGAATGAATCAAAACATTTCCATAGCATGCAAGGCTCCTCTGAATGTTTAAAAGTCGTAATGAATGATTCGGTCCTTCTGCGACAATTTAGAGTCAACCTTTTTTCACCTTTTGTCACTCATTCATCAAGCATGTCTGCATTAGTTTTAACTGCATGAACAAAAGTGGATAAAACTTCTCAAGCCAACATAAACATTTAAATTAAAAAAAAAATACTACTTTACAGCTTTCAAACTTTTACTGTATAATAAAGTCAACACATTATTTTGCACAATAAGATGTTTGTTTGTGTCTTTTGGCTTTTCCCGGTTAGGGGTCGCCACAGCGGAACTCCGGTCCGCTAATGATTGGTAGTTGATTTTTACATGCCGAGTTACCAGCCCTGATGCACAACCTTCAACAAAGGTACACCCATTCACGCATGTCTCCACACAGAAGACGCTCTAGCTGAGAATCAAACTGGACAGCGTCTAACTGTGAGGCGACAACGCTACCGCAGCACCACCACCGCGGGTCACAACAAGATGTATTTTATTCCAAAAGCATACAAGGTATAAACTATGTACCACATGGGATTAGATGTTGCAGCTCTTTTGCATCCCCCATAAAATGGACACCTTTGCACAAAGCTCTTCAAGAATACGCATTTGACAGCTTATCTTCATTCATGCCCCATATTTTACAAAACTCACTACACATACTATGCAAGAAAAGTATTTAGAAAAGTTGAAGTTTTGATGGTAATTATGTAGTTACTAATTTAATACAGCATTCTTGCCCTAAAGTTTTAAACTGTGAGTGTGCCCTTCTCGTACCTAGGACACAGCCTAAATACAGAATACCCACACATATCCTTAAACTAAATGGACCATTCTAAGTGACTTCCCCTACACAGGAGCACCATCACCATAGCAACGAGTTAACAAAGTGGTTTAGACAGTTTTGTTATAAGCTTGTTGAGACATGTAGTTTCCAAAATTTCTTAATAAAAAAGTGTATTTGTTTCACTACATTATTGTCCCTGTGAGGAAAAAATGGCAAAGTCAAGAGTTTTCTTTAATAGTTGCAAATACAATTATGTTGTACCAGAAACATATAAATGTTATATGAAACAGCATAAGCATCAAGCTCTGAAAAAATAAGTGTTTATTTTGGCAAAAAAATTAAGTTATCTCTTTTGCACTAACCATGAGTATTATTTATCCTGCAAAATCTCATATTTCTACTTTGTGCATTTAGAAAGGTGGCAACTCTAACTAATATTCACTTAGAAAGCTAACAGAACAGGAGAATTTATAACTGTCTATAACTGTAATGATTTGAATTATGTAATAACTATAACCCTCACTCATTATTCTGCCACAGATTCTCAAATTTATGAGGTACAACCCATAATTTACAGGCAAAACCAAGGACGCTTGAGAGGTTATGTTATTTATGTTATTTAGAACACTGATTCAGTTGCTCCTAAAGAACGTGCGGATGTCGCTGCACTTTGCCACTCAAAACCATAAAAATGGTATTTCATTCCAAGGGATACTGCGCGTTTCAATATTTAACAGTTAGTATGCCCTAATACACCCTTGAATGCGAGACAGGACAAGTATAAGCACTAGTCCCCATCACTTAAGTCAGAACTGTTGCATCTCTACTTACTACAAGAAACAGATGTGACAGAGCTTTTAGTGAAGGCAGTATGAGGTTAAACAATAACATTATTACACCCAGTAAAATTTCCTGCTTCAGCTCCCTTTTATCTTTACTGATGTCACAGTAGACACAGGGTTAATCTGGGAGTCAGAACAATTCCTCACCTATACAAAAGGCTGATCATGGCTACATCCTTTCAGTTATCTTACTTCAAGTCCCTAGATAAGGATGTCAAAACCATGTTGCTCAGTGAAAGGGCAGAGACGGAAGGCTAAATTTACAAGATAATGACTAAAGAGGGCACTTGTTCCAACAACTTGGGCTCCTTCAATCAAGCAGTCTTTGGCCACCCACATCAATGTGTGAGTCCAAATGATGAATGGACCCTGGTATCAGGTAGGGTGGGGGCAAAGTCTGGGACAGAGTGACTGGTGTTTGCATTTTCTTTGTATGGCTACTGCTTAGTTTTCAGGAGATGACTGCTGATTTATTGGCCTCATTGTTTTTTCTTCTCCAGGCTCTGCCCTTTGCACACATCTGGCTGTTTTGATCAGCTTCATGGGTAATAGTAGGCTAGCTCATCTTGCAGACCATATTAAGCTTAACCAATTTCTCTTTCAAAGGGGAGAATCAAATCCTGTGTCTTAGATAAACACCTTAACCATTATGCCAACCCCAACCTCATGCTTAAGCAATTTAGTTTTTAACAGACATCTAATCCTAACCTTTACTGGCTGAATAAATTCATGGCTATTTCACTCCCAATACAAGGGTGTGTCTGCTGTAATCAGGCAAATACAGTACAAGCATGTTTTATTTCCATCCTAAGACAATTATGACTGAAAAAATTACATACACACAAAGTTGTGCGCATGTGTACATGTGTATAGGTAATGCAACAACGCATGTATACACATTCTGTATGGCAGAATAGCATGTACAATTCTATACACACACCACCACTGAAAGTAGAACTGGTGCCCACAACAGCGCTACAGGGATTAAACAAAACATGTCAAAGTCATCTGCAACGCACTTATCTACATCAACCATTTATTCTACTACACATACTTTCACTTCAGATTACAAAGTGCCTTAAACACCCAAGATTACAAGGATATTAATATGCAATCGCACACATCTAATTCATCCATCCTATAAAAAATCACACCTGTTGAATTATTCAACTACCACACCTGCAGTTTGTATAATACATGAAGGCGTGTTGTCTTTCATCAGCTGTCAAAAGTCAAAGGAATTAGCACATTACCTTAGCAGATCACTCGTAGCAGTAGTTATAAACTTTGTCCATCAGGTTTTTATTTTAAAATTGAACAAGATTGTCTTCCGAGAACAGCTTACACAATGATTACTGTCAGCACTCACCAATGCACCTAATTTACAAGAGGAGATGCAATTAAATGTTATTAAAAGAAAAAATTATCTGACACCAACCTTCAATTACATCTCCGATGTACTTGGCACATTGGTGAAAGGATTCTTTAGGAAAGATGCACCTGATTTCCAAAAAAAAAAAAAAAAAAAGAAAATTAAAAAAGGGGCCAGCGTGAAAGAAAGAAGAAAGTTGAAAAAGGGGATGGCGCGTGCCCCTGTGCCCATCCTTAAATCTGCCACTGCATCTGTCTGTATGCACGTGTGTGTGTGTGTGTGTGTGTGTGTGTGTGTGTGTGTGTGTGTGTGTGTGTGTGTGTGTGTGTGATAAAAAGTGTCTGTGTATGTCTGTGTTTGTGCATTTGTGTGTTTGTGTGTGTGTATCTGCACTTTGAAAATGTGAGCATGATTATCTGTTTTTACACGTGTTTGTTTGTTAGAAAGGATTTATTTTATTCTCTTCAGTGATTAAAACCATTAGATATTAAGCCATTAAAAGTCTATCTGACTTTATGGAATCATGTATATTTTGGGGGGATTTCCAGTCGATATATGCATATTATTTGAATATTTTCTCTTTAAGGGAAGGCAGAGAGCTAGTTATATGAGAATTTCATTCACTATGGGATTATCCATATTTCAGCTGAGATGAAATTTCAAGATAACCAAAACAGAGGCATCTTGTGGCTCCATACAAGCTAATACATTAATAAGGAGTAGATTAATATCAGAATATCAATAGATTAAATGCATTAAGGGGTAAATATTAATAAAAAATGATTTGATGATATGGTCATTGACAGGAAACACTGGAAGCATTTCAAATGGAGACACGCTGAGCTTAGATAAAGCAATTAATCTTTTCAGGAAATGTTTAGAATTAAGGAAATCAATATGCTGCACAACTGGTCAAGTCCATTGCTTTAAACTTTATTTAAATAAATCAATATGAGCACTACAGAATACAAAATTAGCTAAATCAAATTCCAGATAATTATAGCAATGTAATAATTTAGTTTAGTTAGTTCTTCTGCTTCTAACAAGTTACATAGTAACAGATTGTACTTCTTAAGTGAACAATAAATATAGTACAGTCCCTGATAAAATAAGCAGCAGTTTCATTTTGAACACATTTAAGATACCTTGACGTTCCAGCTTTTTCCTTATAATCAGAAAGTTTTTGAATACAAAAGACAAGAAATACAAGGAATAATCACAATTGTAAAATAAAATAATAAAGAAGCAAAGACAAACACATATTTTCCATGTTATTAGACAAAGCATTATGAGAGCAGACCAAAAAGAAAGGGAAAAAAGTCAAATCATGGTTCTCTAAGAGTCGGGTCACCTTTACAATATAATGTTTTTTAAAGGTAATTGAAGTGTTATACAGTCATATGTAGTTTATGCTGCTATTTTAAACATTTGTATTACACAACTTCTGTTTGAGACTGAATAGCAGGATCCCTATTACTAGCTCACAGCAGTACATGAGAAGAGATAGATTAAGGCCAGAAGGAATAAATAACATATATGTTGATAATTGCATCATGTACTAGCAAATGTTTTGAAAATGCATATTATTTCAAATAGGATCGTAGGTGATTACTAGGATAATGACCCCTGTTTGCTTTTTAAATATAGCCATGCTTCCGGAACATCAAACTCCATACCTTGTGCCTGTGAGTTAAACACCTTTATCATTTATGTCAATTCCAAGTGATATAAACAAACGTGGGGTAAGCATTCATAGTCCTTGCAGGCATTGATTGGAGATCTGAATCATACTCTGCACTATCTGTTTTGATGGGGAAGACCTTAAGCATTATATCAACAATCAGTTCCCTAAGTGTGGATCATTCCCTTAATGTGAACTGAACCTGAGCTGCCTGGGTGAAAACCAGGAATCCTAAATGTGAACTGAATTTAACTTTGCTAGTAAGCAATACTTCACAGACTTCTGTAAGTGTTCTTCTAGGATTTGTTCATAAGATCATAGGAGGCTACTAGGCTATTGGCCCTATGGCCTCTACAAGCCTAGCCATGCTATACCTTTGTTTCCTTATGGACCAAGTTATATACTTTATGTTTGCACATTATTTTCCTTTTTAATTTAATATTTGTCTGCTGGGAAAGTCCAACTTGGAACAAAGCCAATTTTCAGTAGAGGCCCAGGGAGAAACACTCCAGACACATGTCTTCACAACATGGAAGGAAACAGGAGTACCCAGAGAAAACCCACACAAACACAGCGAGGACATGCAGAATCTGCACAGAAGGCACTTCAGACGAGAATCAAACTGGAGAACCTCTTGGTGTGAGGTGACATTGCTATCGTTGCACCACTGCAGATCAGCTTTGGATGCCCTTAGAGGGACATAAGTGAAAACCCGGTGTAAAAATTATGGTTTCCCATCAATTGTCCAGGTTGAACTTAAATAGGGTTGTTCAGCAGCTCTATTTTACATGAACTGGGAGTTTGTTCCAGAGGAGTGGCAACCTCTGTGAGACATATCTGTGTCTCTGGAATGTCCTGTTAATTTTGCAGGCTAGGTTAAGATAACTAGAGTGACTGAATCTTGTCCCATTGGATTTGTGGATGTGCACCAGCTTCACCAAGGTAGGGTCTGACACTGCTCTGTAGGCCAGGCACAAGTCACCTCTAAGCAGTCTATATGATACTGAATAAAGTGATACGGCCTTCAGTCTGTCCATATAGATCATGTGTTATAGGCCCTGAATTTTATTGGTGAGAAACCTCTCCAGTTACTGCAGATGTCTGGTGAGGTACATACAGAAGGGAGCATTGTACTCTATTTTTGGCCTGATGTGAGTTGAGTACAGGGGAGTTATAACTTCCTTAGCCTTATATGCTATGCCCTTGCTTATGAGGTGTGCAATGTAGAAGGCCTTCCTTACTACTGCGGACACCTGATGATCAAAATTAAGGCTGCTATCAACTTGTGTTCCTAAATCTCTCACCACTGGGTTTGAACTTAGGGGTATATTATTACTGTTGTAATTAGCAATGATTTATCCTTTGTCAGACGGGATGATAATACATTTCTTTGGATTAATTTAAGTCTGTGGCTTTGACACTAGTCATTTGTCTGTGTAAGCCCATTCTGCAGTATATTGACATCTTTGGGGGATTGGATCATTGCAACCAGCTTGCAGTCATCAGCAAACTTGGTAAGCCATAGGCCGTCTATTTTCACCTGGACTTCTGAAAAATAGATACCAGACAGAAGAGGGCCTAGTACAGATCCTGGGTGAACACCTCTGGTAATAGGTCTGCTAGTAGAGTTGGCATCCCCAATTTTCACTGTATGTGTTCTGTTTGTGAGCCAGTCAGCAACCCATCTAGTAATGTAATGGTTATTCTCCAGCTGCGTGAGTTTCTCAATGATGCCTGAGTGAGGGATTGTGCCAAAGGCCTTGGCTACATCAAGGTAAGCAGTGTGAACTGTTTTGTCTTCATTCAAGGCCTTGGTGACATACCTAAAGGTTTATCAGGTAAAATCTGCCCTTAGCAAAGACAAACTGGGTTGTGTCAAGAGTTGTGAAGGTCGTCTATATCCTTGTTGATAAAATCCATGAAGATTCTCTCCATGGCCTTGCAGATAAGGCTGGTTAGGCTTATGGGTCTATAGTTCCCGGGGTCACTTGAGGGAACCCTTCTGTGCATGGGGATTACAGTTGCAGTTTTCTACTCAGCTGGGATAAAGCCAGTGCTTAGACTGAAAATGAAGAGCATGTTCAGTGGTTCCACTAACTCCTGTTTTAGCCCATTTAATAAGCAGCCTGGGATGTTGTCTTGTCCTGCAGAGGCCGTGTTTTTGGCCTTGGAGAGTGCAGCTATGACCTTCTATCTGGAGATAGTAGGCAAGGACTGGACAGGTATGTTATGGTGTATGACTTATAGGGATAGGGGGTGAAGTTTTTGCCAAACCTGTCCACTAGCAGGTTGGTGATGTCCTCAGGTTCAGTATAAGTGGTACCATTCACAGTTTGGCACATAGAGGGGTCTTCCATTTTAGATTTCATAGCTAAAGAATGCTTTATGATTTATCTTAGCTAGGGATGCTAATTTAGTTTTGTAATTAGCTTTAGAAGACTTTACAACATGTCTAATCTGCTTGTTTATGCTTTACAGGGTGTTCTTTCTTTGCTGGGACTGTTCCTTCGTGTTTTTTGACATAATTTTTTTTCTGTTATTGTATAACCTATTTATATTGGATGCCCACCAGGGTGGCTTATTTTTTGTGAGGACCTTATGGTATGGCCGAGTCTATGCATTTATATAGGTGTTTATACATGACATTTGTGTTTGCCTCAGTATAGGGGTCATTGCTGTCAGTGTTGGTGGGGGTTCTGAAACTATTGATGCCATTGCTCTGTAGGCTATAGTTTGCTTTGGAGAAATGTTTTAACCTTTTCACTCCTGAGGGTGGGTCAAGTATGGGCTTTATTTAGAAACAGACCAATTTTTGACTGAACTTTACCACTGAGGGCCCCACAAATGAAGTGGTGAAATGATCCCCCGTATTGGCGAGCACTATATCAAGTTTTTTCTTACAGTTAGGTGGACTTGGAGTAACTCTAGGGAGTCATATTATTTAACCAGTGTAGCAATGCATATGTCTTTAATGACAATGAATTCTCCTCCTCCATTGTCTTTTTCATGTTCGTTGTGTGGTCTGAACATGTGGAAGGCATTGTAGCCCTCATGGCTAGGGTACTCTCTGATGCCTTGAACCATGTATCTGTGACTGCGCAGACATCAGCATTTTCCAGGGTGAGAAGTGCTTCCAGTGAGTGCAGGATATTTTTACGTCAGGAATTTTGTTCTTTTGACATTGCATAAAAAGTCACTAGGGGCGAGGTAAGTGCCTTTGTCAGCAACCTAAAGAACAGAGTCGGTAGGTGAAGACTGTCATTGTCAAGGCAGTGTGGTCTGTTGACCATATCATTCCAGAGTGTGTGATACTGGATCTTCCTGGATTGACACCAGAAGCTAGGCCAATTGTTGAAGTCAATTAATTTTTGTTTGTATTGTTGCATTATCCTGGGTGAGGGAAGAATGCTGTTTAGGGCTAGGAACATACCTGCCTGGGACACATAATCTGAAAGCTCCATCATGTCTCACTTCACATAGCCCAGTGACATGTCTCAAGTCATTTACTCCAACATGGACTGTGACAGAGTCATAACAGTACTTGTTGAGAGAATTGAGTGTCTGTGCATGATTTGGTGGATCCTGGCACCAGACAGGCAGCTGACTGTGACCTTCTCCTTGTCCAGCCTATTGAGAGGATCATCCATGTGTCTCACTATGGAGTCACCTATGACCAAGACATTTGGTTCAGATATGTTTTGCCTTAAGGGATTATTGAGTGAGACACTGATGCCTGTGTCATGTGTAGTGGGTGCTGTTGGGACCATATTGTGTGCAGAAGGTTGGCACTTGGGAGGTCTTTGCTCTTTTGGCATATTTCTAGTGAGTAGCTCATGTATGTGGGTTTATATGTTGTGTGCTTGGTATGTGTGGGAGGTGGAGTCTGGGTCATGACAACCTGCTTGGTATTTGGTTTGTTGTTACGTGAGAGAGATACCATTGATTTCATTTTCATAGTATAGATAAATCTCTCACATATTGTACTTGCATGTTTTAGAAGTAGTAGGTTGTCTGTATAAATGAGGCAATTGCTACATTGCCTCAACATGCCCATGTCAACCAGGCTGGTTGGAGAAATGGTGGGAAAACTGACCTTCCATTATGCCAAGTGTATTCTGTAATAACTGGTGGAGGGTCAGCCTGATGGACTACATTCTGTTGTAGAACTAATAAAATCAGCTAATCTATGGGAGGTTTAGGGGGAGAAACCTCCAATGGCACCTCAGAAAGCACAGCTGGGTTGCTCACTGCATTACACACTGAGAAGCAGGGAAGCTTAGAGGGATCCCTTGCTGTATGCTGGGGAAAATTTTACTTTTTAAGCATTTACATATACACAGCAGTGCTAACCCCCACTGTACAGTGTGGAGCAATGTGCAACATCCTTTAAATATCAGTTAAGTGTAACAGTTTTCAAACAATCCAAACAATAGGAAAGCCCTTGACTGAGCCCTTTTCCAACAATCCCCAACTAAGATGGGTCCTTGACTACACTCTTGTGCCAAAAGGGTGCAGGAAGGCCATCTTAATGTAAGATGGTTGGTTTTACTGCTCAGAAAATACCAAACAGTGTAGATTCAGAAAGTCTGAATCTAGCTTATGCTATACATTTTTCAAGTACTGTAAATAGGCAATGGAGAAAACACAGTCACAAACAATAAAAAAAGTTTAAAGTAGGTGGAAAACAGTTGCAAACTGTTTAAAAGTGCAAAAATGTTTGTAAAAATACTTAGTTTTCAGTAGAATTCACAGGATGCCTTAGATTTCATTCGGACTGACTTCAGATATCTGGTTAAAGGAGGCAAAACTCTGAGTAAATCTGATAAACTGAATTAACCCCAGCAAACTCTGTGTTTAAAAATCAGCTAAGTAAAACAGTTTTCAAACAGTCCAACCAATAGGAAAACCCAAAACAGAGCATTGTTCCAACAATCCCCATCTCAGATTGGTCCTTAACTATACTCTTTTGCCACAAGGGTGCAGGAGGGCACTCTTAATGTAAGATGGCTTGTTATTGTGCTCAGAAAATGCCAAACAGTCTAGATTCAGCATGCATAGAGGTGATTATGTAATAAATTGAAAAGCTGAGGTATTCTGTTGCATGGCCTCATACACCTGTATCTCTTATGCATGTAAATATGATTATGATCTTTGTGGAAACACATTTGTGAGAAGGAGACAAGTTAATGGAATTAAAATCTTATTGAACAAATAAAATTTGCAAAACTATCAGAACTTGGTAATATTCAGTTTTCTAAATAATTTTCCAAAATGGTAAACTAGAAATGGATTTGAACTGGCACACATCTTGTGCAGGTCTAGTGTGACTAATTGATTGAAAAAGTCAAGTTGTGGTTCCTAGAAGACATGCATGACATCCTTCCATTTCACTGTTGCAGTATTCTTAACATGAGGGATCCCTTGCCAAGGGTGGCCAAACATCCGGCCAGTATGCTAATGCCTTTAGGTTATTAAAAATACACCGTATATCACACGTATGCTCCCTGCCCTACGCATAGGGCATGAAGGTGATTGCAATGTGGATATCACACCAATGCCAACCAGTATGTGATGTGGATACCCCACCACTGCCAGTCAATATGTGGTAACCCTCCACCTCTGGGCCACTAATCAAGGAGCCTTAATCCTCATCACTGGCACCAGTGGCAGACATTCACTGGGAGGATAACAGGTACACACACAGTATCTCCCGAAGCAGCTCTCTGCATGAAGCACAATCAAATGCAATTTCCCTTAAGAGCACATGGTGAACACAGTCAGTCTAGGGCTGGTTTCTTCCTCTTTCTCCAGATCCCCAGTAGCACTCACCAGTGGCTCAAGTAGCTAACACACACATTCTTGGAGATTTGATTTACACACATGCACACACACACACACACACACACACACACACACACACACACACACACACACACACACACACACACACACACACACACACACACCTGGGAAAGGCCAGCACAGGTTTACAAGTTATGCCCATTTCTGCCCAGACTAAAAGGTAGTTATGACTGCCAACAAACACTCCTGCCAGCTACCTTAATAATCTTCCAAGGTTACCCAATATACTGAGTGAAATTAATATTAATATAAATGGCAGACTGACCAAGAGCAAGGCTATTAGGAGTGGCCCACACCGTGTCACCAAATAAATATGCAAGTACAATACAAAATTTCAGTTCACATTGACATCAGAGTTCAAATCACAGGAAATATTTAAAATAACATTGAAGAACATGCTCAGACAAATAAAGAAAAATTATTTGTAAACTAAGCTTCACTATATTCCTGACTGAATCTAATAGAATTACTGTTCCCTAATAACTTACATAATAGAGCAAGACAGATGATGTGGTGAATGGTCCTTCTTGTTGTCAAGCCCAAGACAGAATGCAGAATGCTCGTGAGACATAATTCTCCTCTAATATTAAAACATTATTTCTATAGAGAATGACATCATATACATCGGGACATCTGACACTGTTTCCCACAATATCACCAGCCCTGGAAACTGCCAGATGTTTAACACTTACATGTAAAAAAAATAAACAAAAGTAAACATGCAAGAGCTTTGGTCAGATCTGTTGAGCTTCTGGAGGTTGTAAAACAATTAAACACTTCCACTCTTCCTGAGTGGCAATTAGTTCACCCCAAAGACAATACAGAAAGCTTCCTAGTACAGACTTTGTGTCTCTGGCTGCATGGGAACCTGTGAGATAGCATCTTTATGGCCTATCCTATAAAGTGATTTAATTTCAGACATATTTTAAATTTTGCTGAACTGAGGTTAATCTCCTGATCTCCAGTTTCCTCTGTTAAAACATAGACATTTAAACAGTACATATCCATTTAAACAGTTACATGAGTGCATGCACATTTCGGTTCTCTCCAGTAGGGATCACTGTGGATACATTTCAAACACAAGAACTTTACACATACCCTTTCAATAGAAATGTCTGTACAAATCAGTTTGATATATATATATATATATATATATATATATATATATATATATATATATATATATATACTGTATATATGCATACATACAGTTCTAATACATTTAACACCAGCAACTTGTATACATCAGTTTGATATTTACAAATTACATTTAATTTTTTACAAAATTCCAACTAGCTGTGTTAGCAGTACCCACTTTCATCACACTTCTCTGTACTTCAAAGACTCAAGCTAGTTGTTCAAGTGCCCTTTGAGAAACATTGCTTGAGAGGAATGAGCCTCTCTGGGAATACATTACCCAAACCCTGTTTTGAGTTCCCAACTGCTTTGGCATTGCTGACCCAGTACAGTGCTGTACTGTTATATCATATGCCTGCAACCCTAGGCTCCACCATAGTAACTTGGGATTTTGCTGGCTGGCTTGCTGTAGGCATGGATCCCTCACAAAATAGTCCTGCCTTCTACTGTAAATGCTTAGCACAAGGGCCTCCCTATCATGGTAAGGTTCCTCATTTTAACATGGTGCAGTTTGTGCCCCTCCCTCCTGCCTAGCAGTGTTATCATGTAGTTAACAGCACCAACCTTCCTTACTACTTTGAAGGGTCTCTCTCAAGCTGCCTCAGCTTATTGTTTCTGACAGGAATGAGAACCATAACCTGTTGCTCCACACCATACTCTCTGGCTCAAGCATTCCTATTATATGACTGTTTTCTGCTATTGGGCTTATGCTAGGTTCTCCTGGGCCAAGCCCATGAGTTCCCTGAGCTTTGGCCTGAGGTTTATGACATATGGGACAACAGACTCCTTGTTGGAGTCACACTCACCTTCCCACTCTTCACAAATCAAATCTAGAAGTCCCCGCACCCGATGCCCATGCAGTAACTCAAAGGGTGAAAAACCTGTGGATTCCTGGGTACCTCTCTGTAAGCAAACAACACATGGGGCAAATATTTGTCCCACTCCCTCTTAAACTGGTCTGCAAATGCCTGTAGCATGGTCTTTAGTGTGGAGTTTAATCTCTCCACAAGACCATTAGTCTGGGAATGGTAGGGGGTGTTTTTTAGGTGCTTCAAATCACAGTGCTTTCACAGGCAAGCCAGCAGGTCTGACATGAAATTGGCACCTCTGTCAGACAGTATTTCTCTTAGGAAACCTACCCTGCTGAAAATCTATAACAAAGCATCTTCATCTTTTCTGCCTCAGTGGAGGACTGGGCCACCACTTCAGGGTATCTGGTACCATAATCTACTGCCACTAGGATATACTCCTTCCCTGTTGAACTTGGGGTACTCAGAGTCCCCACAATAGCTATAGTTACCCTCTTAAATGGCTCCTCAATTATAGGTAAAGGCACCAAAGGAGCTTTGGCCTTGTCTTCTGCCTTGTCTATTTTTTTGGCACTACTCACAGGTCCTGCAGTACTGTGTTACATCACATGCAATCCCAGGCCAATAAAATTTCTGCATAATATGTGTCTTAGTATGCTTTATGTCCATATGACTTGCAAAGGGAATGTCATTGGATATGGCTAGGAGTGCCAGATGCTAGGTTCTGGGCACTACCAACTGCTGTATTCTCTCACCCTATAGCCCTCCCTCTGGAGTCCATTCTCTGTGCAGTAACCCTTTGTTCCAGTGTACAGAATCCCCTTTTCCTTGAGAATCAGGTGCCTCCCTAGCTACCTCCCTCAAGCCTTGTAATGTAGGGTCTTAGAGCTGAGCCTGTATCAACTCACTCTTTGTAACCCTTCCCAGTTCCCCTTCCACAGGAAGTCTGGTATCCTCTGATAGTGGTGCCTCACTGTCAGCCTGGGTACTAATACTCACCTCTGCCCTTGCAGTCACTCTGTTCAAGGGTACATAAGTACCCACCTGCAACTTTGGCTCACCTTCATTCTCACTGCTACAAGGTAGCTACATCCTTGAAGTACCCACCTCACCAGGCCTGGCTTCAAGTTTGCAGTCTGTCTGGGTCCCTCCCATGTTACAAGACCCATATGCTGCCTCCAAGCCTGCTGCATGTAACTGCATGCACACAAGGTACTGCATTATCAAAAACATTCCCCATCAGGACATCTGCAGGGATATCCTCAAAAATACCTACTAGCTTGCTTCCTTTTCCACCTTCCCATTCAAGTTGAACCCTAGCCAAAGGTATTTGGAATGGGGCCCCTTTTAAAGCTCTGACTGGAGTAAACTGCCCAAACAAGTAGTGCTCCTCTTTAACCATTGCAAGCTTCACAATGGTTAGGTAAGAGGCTGTGTCTGTCTTATCAGTGACCTGTATCCCATCTAATAAGAGAGAATATAACCTTTTGTGGTAGTTTGGTACCATTATTGTCTCCAGACAACATACCACTGGCATTCTGTTATTCCCATTTGCTGACACGCCAACTTTTGTTCCCCACCTTGGCTCCATAGACATCTATATGCTACATGGCCCCACTGGTTACATTTAAAACATTTAACCCTTGATCCTGGCTGTGTACCTGAACTAGTGGCTTCCCCTGTTACTGGTGGACTTTGTTGGGGGTGTTTAGGCTGCCCACCATAAATTCCCTAATAACCACGTGAGGCACTGGGTATCTCTTTCCGGTGCAGTGATGCCCTGCTTGCTAAGTATAGGTCTCCTTTTTTCCACAACTCATCTTTGTTGCTGCATTCCCTATCTGACAACTAGATTTTCATGTCTCAGGCAAAAAGATTTGCCAGCCCTTCAAAAGAGTTGACTTAACACCCACTCACCCACCTATGAAAATAAGTTCTTAACTCAGCAATATCATCACACACACTTTCACCTGCCTTGCATCTATACTCACAAAACTTTTTTTTCTGTAAGTTCAGGTGTTAACTTAAATCATTCTATAAACTATTTTTAACTGTGTTATAATTTAAGCAATCAGTATTAGACTATTTAGAAACAGCAGTTACAGCTTTACCATGGAGTAAGGGGGTTAGGAATCATACCCAGAGACCTTGGACAATATTGCACTGTTTACAAACCCTTTCAAACATATGAATAAAACAATCAAAATTATCACCCTCTGTAAATTGTGGAAGAAATTTACTGACCTTTATTTCTTCTGGGATTCAGTTGCTCCCTTCTCCATTACCTCCATGACCCTGGTGAAGAGTCAGCATTTCCGTTTCACGTTGCTTCTGCCTCTCATTTTCTTTGGCTTCTAGACATCTCAGTCTCTCATTTTCTTCAGCCTCCAAATACCACATTTACTCTTATGATTCTAGATCCAAACGTTTGACCACCATTTAAAGTCTCTTTACCTCCAGATGGATTTTTCAGCTCTCAGCGGAAAAGTTTAACTCTCCATTTTCTGAGAGCTGTATATCCACTTGACCAGTCTGGCTGTCTTCCTGGTTGCTGGTCTGGGATGCAGCTTGGATTAAGGCTGCAATAACTTCCCCTTTAGTCACGTTGGCATGCACCAGTCCTCACCTTTGCACATCTCAGCCAAATGGCTCCTTGTCAGCTTGCCATAATCCTCTGCTGACATCCTTGCCGTCTCTCCCTGATTAACTAAGCTAACAAAAATAAATAAATAAAACTATTGTGATATGAAACTCTGAATGTCAACTATGTGGCTGCTTGAGAGTACAAGCACCTTCTTTAGTGACTGCTGCTTACAGGCTACAGGAGTTCAGTATCCACACAACTGTTCAGCAATATGTGATGTGGTGATCACACCACTGTCACCAATTTGTGATCTGGATAGCCCACCACTGCAACCAATATGCAATGTGGATATCCCACCACTGCCAATCAATATGTGATGTGGATATCACACCACTGCCAAACAATATGAGATGACCCTCCACCTCTGGGCCAGTAATCAAGGAGGGTCAATCCTCACCACTGACATGATAACTACAAAGTTCAACAAAATAAAAATTAAAACAAGGAGCTACACTATATTGTGACCACCAACATTTACTGATGTTACCTCTTGGTACCTCGGCTTACACCTTCAAGGTATAATTAAACATCATGATCACAGCTTATTTATACAGAATCATCCAATTAAAATCATTACATCATTAAATTCCTTAAAGTGCAAGTGAAAAAGTGTAAGCATAATACCAACAGTTTAAACATACCAACCACATAAACCACCACATTTCCCTCCAAAAAACTAGACAACAATATTCAGCTCTAAATTTAACACCCCAGGATGCAATGTATCATAATTAATAATAAATCTAGATTCCATAGACAGTAGTTTTTGTTGGAAATTATCACCAGAATGGAAAATAGGCTCGGCCAACACATTAAAAAGAAGGAAGAATCAGAACTTCCATGAATGGTTCAAAAGTGAGAAGCTACAGGACTTTCTAACTGATTATGCCTGATATCACCCAAATGATCCATAATGTGTTTTTTGGCCATCCTCTTTGTTTGGCCAACATACCATTTGGTTGTTATACATCCACACCCAATAATGTATAACACCCCACACAAACAACAATTGAAAATATTCATTGTGTTGTATATTCTATTGTTGATTTTCATGGCATTAAGATTCTTAACTCTGGAACAAACCTTACATTTACCACAAGGAAAAAATCCTGATGCACCATCATATAAAGATGGCTTCCTATTATTCAATAGCTCCCTCAAATTAAGGAACCTATTGTATGAAAAAACAACCCTGTTTGGAAAAAAAAAATCACTGGAATCCTCACCTTGTGAAACTATGGGCCAAACATTATCCACCAATCTCTTTAATATCTATGAAAATGGGGAAAACCTAGTCACAAAAATATTCTCCTCATCCTTTCCCCTATTTACACCATGGTAAATCTTAACATTTTCCCTAACACTCCCCCTTCGAACTTCCACTGCACTATGAAAACCTTTAACCCTCATCTCTACTTTGTCCAATACATCCTTTTGTTACCTTCTAATCATAAATCTATTCCTAACTTTAGAAAATTCCTCCTCCAAACTCATCTTATTATATGCGTTATTGAAAATACGTCTGTACTCCCCATAGGGTAAGGATTCTACTAAATACGAGGGATGCATACTACTAGCTAACAAAAAAAATATTAGCTGCTGTTTCTTTGAAAAAAAAGCCTGAAGTGAACAACTCTATCACTACTTATGGAATATTCTACATCAAGAAACTGTATGACTTCTCTATGAATCTTCTAGGTAAAGGATAACCCAAAAATTTTTTTTTGCAAATTACCCATAAACTCATCAAATTCTCTTAATTCACCTCTACATATAAAAAACAAATCATCAGTATATTGCTTGTAAACAACCACCCTGTTAGTGAAAAAGGATGTATTGTAAATAAAAAGATTCTCAAAATGTCCCATGAAGATGATGGCATATGCTAGAGCATAGGAGGCACCCATGGCTGTGCCTCCCCGTTGTAAAAAAAACTGCTTTCCAAACTTAAAACAATTATGTGTTAAAGAAAATTCCAAGAGCTGCAAGTTGTAATCAGTCCTAGGACCCTCCTCCATAATTTTGGCTACCACTTCAAGCCCCAGGGAATGACTGATGCTAGTATAAAGAGCCCTAACATCAACAGAGGCCCAATAATAATCCTGACCCCACTTCATACCACCTACCAAGTCACATAATTCTTTCCCATTTTTTATGTGAGCTGGTATTCTGGATGTATATATTTTTTAAATACGCATCCAGAAATATACCCACATTTTGAAGGTAGGACCCGACACCAGACACTATTGGTCTTCACGGAGGGTTTCCCAGATATTTATGGACCTTAGGAATGGTAAAAAATCTTGCATCCCTGGGGTTTCTCACATAGAGCCTTTTAACATCAGAGGGAACAAAAAACCCAACCTCTCACCTTTTTCTAATAATTCAAGTAACAAAGCGTTAAATTCTGATGTAGGATCACAGCTCAATTTCAAATACACATTTTCATCATCCAACAATTCCTGTGCCATTCTGTTATATCCATCCCTGGACATGACAACACCAATTTCCCCTCTTGTCAGCCTGTGTAAAAACCACATCATTGTTACCCATGTGTATTCTTTGCAAAGCCAACCATTCTGATTTGTTCAAATTAAACGTTTTATGCTTTTTTCATAAACTTTTGATACTCAACTTTAATCTGCTTACACAACACAGTTTCAAACATATTAATATTGGCAAAACATTTAGGGGGAACAAATGAACTAACATAAGGTACAGTCAGAACCTTTAACCTGCCATATCCAGTGATAAAAAAATCCTGTACTTCACTGCAAGGCCCGTTTACATCAAAAGTGTGTTGAACATCCTCATCCCCATCCCAAATATCTACTTGGTCACTTTCATGTACAGAGACATCCAACAATGAATGATCACAATCACTGTTGTCTTCACATTCCAAAATATTTAAAGGTTGCTTAGTTTTCATATGAAAACAACATTTTTAAATTTAACTTTCTGCAAAAATGACCCACTTCAAAAAGCAGGTCTGCCAAACTGGGGAAACAGCTGGGAACAAATGTTATCCCCTTATTTAACAAACTCAACAAAGCATCACCAAATTTTAAATTTGATAAATTAATAATGCTAAATAGACCTTGTTGCACACACCTGACAGTGGAAAAAGGTTCATGACCAAAAAGTCCACCATTGCTCTGAGTGACTATTATTGCTGTCTCCTGCTCCTTTTCTGATTGTAATTGCTGCCCTTGTTGCCCTGCCACGTCTGGCCTCAACTTCTGGACTGCTGGAAACTAAGCCAAGGTACCAGGAGGTAACATCAGTAAAAGTTGGTAGTCACAATATAGTGTGGCTCCTTGTTTTATTTTTTATTCAATCCTCACCACTGGCACCAGTGGAGGATGTTCACCGAGAGGATAACAGGTACACACACAGTATCTCCAGATGCAGCTCTCTACATCAAGCCCAATCAAGCACAATTTCCCTTAAGAGCATACAGGGAACACAGTCCAAGGCTGGTTTCTCCCTCTTTCCCCAGATCCACAATAAGATTCCCAAGTGGCACAGCTATACAGTTGAGATCTCACCTGAGTGTCCAAGCCAAGGCCTCCAGCACCCTTTCTGTCCAACAAGTGCTTCATGTCCCTGCACAAGTAACTGACACACACACACTTTGAGGATTGATTTACACACACACACACACACACACACACACACACACACACACACACACACACACACACACACACACACACACACACATACAAACACACCTGGGAAAGGCTGGCACAGGTTTACTAGCTATGCCCCCTTATGCCAAGACTATAAGGTAGTTCTGACTGACACCAGATACTCCTACCAGCTACCTTAAGGCCCTTACAAGGGTACCCAATATACATTGAGTGAAATTAATATTAATACAAATGGTAGTCTGACCAAGAGTAAGGCTATTAAAAATGGCCAATTAAGTGTCATGGAATAAATATGCAAATACTCTCAAAACTTAAATATCTCTGCAAAGATCAGCCGCAATTAAAGGTTTAAATATATTTAATAATAAATAATAAAAGAACAAGAAAATGCTAAGTATATATTCACAGTGATAGAATTTAAATCACAGGAAATATTTAAAATAACATGGAAGGGCAGGATCAGACAAATAAAGAAAAAAATCTAAACTAAGGTTCACTATATTTCTGACTGAATCTAAGAGAACTACTGTTTCTTAATAACTTACATAACAGAGCAAGGCAGATGATGTGGTAAATGGTCCTTTTGTTGTTAGACCCAAGACAAAATACAGAATGCTCCTGAGACATCAGTCTCCTCTAATATTAAAACATTATTTCTATACAGAATGACATCTCATGCATCTGGTCATCTGACGTTGTTTTCCACAGTATCACCAACCCTGGAAACTGCCAGGATAATAACACTAAATGAACATACACAAGAGCTTTGCTCAGATCTGTGGAGTTTCTGGAGGTTGTAAAACAATTAAACACTTCCACTCTTTCTGAGTGACAATTAGTTCACCCCAAAGACAATACAGAAAGCTTCCTAGTATAGACTTTGTATTTCTGGCTGTATTGAAACCTGGGAGATACCATCTTTATAGCCTAGCCTATAAAGTGATTTAATTTCAGATATATTTTAAAGTTTGCTGGACTGAGGTTAATCTCATGATCTCCAGTTTCCTCTGTTAAAACATATACATTTAAACAGTTACAATAGTGCATGTACATTCTTTTTCTCTCCAGAAGGCCACACTGTGGATCCATTTCAAACACAAGCATTTTCAACATAAACATCTGTACAAATCAGTTTGATATACACATGACATGCAGTTCTAATACATTTGTAACACCAGCATCTTATATAAATTAGTTTGGTATTCACAAATAACATATAATTATTTACAAAATTCCACCTAGATGTGCTGGCAGTACCTGCTTTTGTCACAATGATGTCCAGATGTAGCATCCTCAGAACTTCTTTGCTACCAGTCCAAATGTCAATTTTGATCATTGGTCTGATCGCTCCAGTCATTGCTGGTTGACCTAGTCATTTCAGATAAGTGCCCATGGGGATGTTTTACTCACCCTTTTTGTTTTTAGCATTTGTGTTGTTGTGGGGTTTCTTGTCTTCCAGAAAGGGCAAGTGCCAGTATGGGAGACAGATTCCCCATAAGGACCATCATGAGCAGTGCTTGTTTTATTTAGGTGCTTCTCATGACCATATGTCCTTCACTATTTGTTAGGCTTTTGTTCCAAAGACCTAACATACTTGTCTTTCATCCCTAGCCTTCTATCTTAAAAAGTCTAAAGTGTTTAGCAAAAGATGCCATGGAAGGTACTTCCCAGTCTGAAGGTCAGCTGTCTTCAAAGAAGAAAGCTGAAAAAGTCATGTCAGATTCTTTGATTGTGCCTCCTTCACTGGATGTCTCTCTTGAGGCTGGTGAAAGCCGAGAGGATCATCCAGTTCTTGGCTGGATTCCTCTGCTGTGACTGATTCAGAGGCCACATGTATCCAGATTCCCGCACGTCCTTGGAGCCCTTGCAGATGTCTACTTCAGAAGGTCTGGGGGATCCACAGCTGATTATCACTGAATGGCCTGGGCGTTTGCTCAGATACTGGTGTGGAATGAAGTCCCGACTATGATTATTGAGTGTAGGCTGACATCAGAGCCTCCTACATTTCATAACGCAGATGCCCCTTTAAAAAAAGAAGCAAAAGACAAAACATATCTCTGCTACTCCTAGGGTCCTTCAGAGTGAATGGCAGAATTTTACACAGGGATTTTTCAATGCTCTTATGGCCTTGATGCCTCTTCAGGGAGTCTCTGTCCTGGCTCCTACTTCCTCCCTCAAGAGAACTAGGGAACAGTTTTTCTCTGAGGAAGAAGAGGATACTGATAAGGAATCCCTGGCCTATTCTTCCCAGATTCCTTGCACCTTTGGATTATGGCTTTGAGGAAGAGCAGTCTGCTAATCCTGAATCTCCTTTTGAAGAGATTTCTTTAGGGGATATCATTTCCAGGGTGATGTAGGTCTTTAAATGAGATTGTTCCCAAGTGTCTGAAGTGCAGAGAAGATATTATGACCTCCTTCGAATGGCAACTCCTTATCAGACTCATATGACCAGATATGTTTCCACTGTCCTTTCTCAAGCTTGCCAGGTTATTTCTGATCTTCCTGATTCTGTAGGAAATACTTCTGCCTTGTCCCTATTAGGGACTTCTTCCCAGGTAGCTTGCCAGTCAATTAAATGCAATTATGATGAAACAGATGCTTCTTCTAGGGCTGCTGGTTCTGGCTCTATGTTGAACATATTCCTGGCTACAGTTTCAACCTCTGCCTGATGATATTAAGGCTAAAAAGATGGATACTCCTCTGGACAGCAAATGTTTGTTTGGTGCTGCTGCAGCTGATATGTTCAAGTCCCTACAGGAGAAAGGTCAAGAGTTACAGGACCTGAAACATATTTTTGTTTCCTCAGTGGCAAGGTTCCAGATAAACTATCCCAATAAACCAGCTTTTGTTAGAAGGCAGTCGCATCCTCCTCCTAAAGGCAAGAAGGGTGGTAGCAGAGCTCTTCCTGCTAAGTCTGCACAGACTTCTCCTGCTCAGAAGCCTTCCTTTCCTGATAAATCAGGTGCTGTCTGACTGCCCGATTCTTCACAGCCACATTAATCTTTCTCACCATCTTTCTCTGTCTCTTCCTGTCTGATTAAGCATAACCCAGGATTACTGGGTTCTTTCCTTGATTTGCCAAGGGTATTTCATGGTTTGAAAAGCTCTTCCTCCTTTCAAGAGTATTCCTCGCCACATCAGGAACAGTTAAGCTTTTTTTCCAGAAGTGCTTCATGGTCTTTTGACTCAGGGAACTATGCAAGAGGTTCCAGCTGCTCAAAGAGGGAAAGGTTTTTATTCCAGAATGTTTTTGGTCCCCAGGAAAAACAGCACTTGGAGACTCATTCTGGATCTTTCTCACCTGAATACATTGCTGAAGATTCCTTACTTTTGAATGTTGTCTCTTCAGACTTTGTTCCGTCTACCACTTGCTCAGGCTTTTATGGTTTCTCTGAATCTCATAGATGCTTACCTCTATATCCCTATTCATCCACTTTTCATGAAGTTTTTACATTTCTCTGTAGCTTCCTGGCATTTTTGGTTCTTTGTTTTGCCCTTTGTCCTATCTATTGCCCCAAGCTTTTTCACCAAATGCTTAACTCCTGTGATTGCTTTTTGCAGGCTGAAGAGCATTCAGGTCTTTCCTTATTTAGACGACCTGCTTATTTAAGCCTCCTCTCCAGAGCTTCCTTTGCAGCACCTTCAGTGGGTCGTCGCTCTGTTGCAAAGCCTGAGGTTCACTGTAAATTTTCAAAATTCCTTCCTGTCCCTGTCATGGGATCATGTTTTTCTGGGATGCAGGATCCAGAGTGTTCCTTTGTTTTCATCCCTGCCTCCTCCTAAGGCTTTGATTCTGATTTTCTTTTTTTGGTCCCTTCTTCCTCTGACCTTGATTTCTGCCAGGGAATTTCTGAGGGCTCTGGGATTCATGGCACCCACCATCCCTATGCCTCCCTTTGCCAAATTGCACATGAGAAAACTTCAGTGATATCTAAAGTCAGTTTGGCTTCAACATTTTCATCCTCTATTTCCAAGTCCTCTTATTCTGTGTCTCATGTTGGAATTTCAGTGGTGGATTTACCAACTGACTTTGAATCCAGGGCTTCCCTTTCACTCCCCACTTCCCTCTCAGGAGCTGTTCAGAGATGCTTCAGATGGGGGTTGGGGGGGCTTCCCCTCTGAAACCTACAGGTGCAACTCTTCTGGTCTGCTCAGCAACAGAAGTAGTACATCAATATCAAGGAGATGAGGGCTCTTCTGTTGGTCCTAACTACTTTCCATCCTCTGTTTTCTCATGGGACCATAAAGATCTTTACAGACAATACCATGGTGATGTGGTATGTCAACAAACAAGGGGTAGGGGGCAAGGTCCTATCTTCTTTGCAGATTGGCACCCCAGGTTTTGGAGCTAGTGATTCAGTACCAAGTGACACTTCATGTGGTGTACATTCCTTCAAGTCAGAATTTTGTTGCAGACTCCCTGAGCAGGTCCATAACACAATCTCACAAGTGGATGCTTCACAGGGATGTGTTTCTGTACATTATCCATCAGTGGAGTATTCATCATGTAGATCTATTTGCCTCCCGTCTGAACAGACAATTTCCTCAATTTTTGTATTCTATGTTCTCTAGCCTGGAAGGTGAACACACTCTCTTTTTAATGGAACGGGATGTTTCTTTATGCCTTCCCTCCCCTTCCTTTCATTCCAAACGTTGTGTGCAACATGAAACAGGATGCTCCCAAAATCTTGCTGGTGTCTTCATTTTGACCCAGACAGCATTGGTTAACTCTTCTTCTGGATTTAGCCGTGGGCAATCATCACAAGTTACTTCACAGGGTGGATTTTCTCACACAAGACAAGGAATTTCTCATCCATACCCACCTGTCCACTTTTCAACTGACACTGTGGGTGATAGGATTTTGATTCCTTATAGGCACCTTTTTCTGAGGATGTGATTTGGATTCTGCAGGAGGCCAAGAAACCCACTACTAGGAAATCCTACTTGTCCAAATTGAAGAAGTTTTCCATTTGGTGTCCTTCTTGTACCTTGAACCCACTTACTGTGGCTGTTCCTTTGGTTTTCTCTTATTTGTCTGAATTGTTCAATGCAAGGTTGGCATATTATTCTATTAAAGCCAACCTCTCAACTATTTCTGTATATCTGCCTTTAGCTCCTCCTTTGGCATCTAGGTTAGAGGTCAAACAGTTTCTTAAAGATGTCCTTAGTATTAGAACCCTCAGGAAGCCTGTTCCTCCTTTCTAGGATCTTAATTTTCTTTTGGAGAAACTGATTCAGACTCCTATTGAGCCTGCTGTTTCAGCTTTGTTACAGCATTGTTCTTTGAACGCTGTTCTTTTGTTGGACTTTACTTCTGCCAGAAGCTTCAAGTGTTTATGGTTGTTTCTCCGTTTTTAGTTTTTCATAAGGATAGAGTGTCTCCTTGTGCCAATCCTTCCTTTATGCTTAAGGTGGTGAATGAGTTGTATCTTAATCAGTCTATTAATTTGTCTTCTTTTTTCCCTACTCTGCAATCTACTAGTGAGAACATGTTGAACACTTTGGATGTGCATAGACAACTCAGATTTTATTTGGACAAAACTAAAGCTTTTCAAAAATCTGATCAGATTTTTGTTTCTTTTCAATCTAGATCATTATGTTTGGCAGTTTCCAAGCAGACTATTTCCTCCTGAATTTCTAAAGCCATTTCTTTTTGTTATTCTTATCATGGTAAAAGCCTTCCTTCTATGATCATGGCTCACTCTACTATAGTTGTGGCTTCTTCTGGTGCTTTTTTCAAGGGTCTGGATACTAATTCTATCCTTGAGGCAGCTATCTGGTCTTCTGTGCATACCTTTACCAAGCACTACAAGTCAGATGTCATATCCAGAGCTAGAGCTGGTTTTGCTAGGGCCATTTTTCATGTGTTCCTAGAAGGCTCTGCTGACCATTCCTCCTCCATCTCTTCTTCTTGCTGAGCTTTTGCACTCTCCCTCATGTTAAGAATAAATCAACAGAGAAATGGAAGGATACAGTACAGTTCTGTAAAATGTTACCATAACAGCAGATGTTCTTCTCTTCATTTGCAGTATTCACTCCCTCCCTCTTCCCCCTGGTCTTTTGTCCCTCTGGATGTGTATGTTACCCTCTGGTATCTTTTATTATTTTTATTTTATTTATTTATTTGCAGTTGTTTAACCAGGATAGTCCATTGGGCCTAATGAACCCATTTTCAGTGGAGTCCTGGGGAGAAAAGCTCCTAAATACCTATTACACAAAGATTAATATACACACAGATTGCGTGTAGATTACAGAGGTAAACAAACTATGCTTAATATACTCTTAAAAGCTCCTAAATACATGTTACAGAAAGATTAATATACACACATAGATTGCATGAAGATTACAGAGGTAAACAAACTAAGCTTAATATACACACACAGAGACTGCAGGTTCATTACAGAGGTAAATAGACTGATGAAAAGTATTTCAATCAAAGGAAATGATATCAATTTTTTTTATTTTTTTTTATTTTCCAGTTGGAATGAGGATAGGTAATTAGATGGAGTAGGGTCAGGAGTTACTAGGTACTAGAGACAGGCAAGAATTTGTTATCTGGAATTTGAGAAAGGAAGGGAGAGGGTGAATGAAGTAGAGTGTTGGTTATGAGGGATGGGAGCAGGAGCATTCCCATGTGGAAGTTAGATGAGAGTGGAGTGATTTTTTAAAGGATTGGAGGCTAGTAGTGGTACGAATGGAGGGGGGAAGGGAGTTCCATAAGCGAGTTAAAGAGTGTGACAGGAGGTATTGTCCTGGGGGGTGAAGTGGTCGGTAAACTTCTATAAGGTTTTCATTATTAGATCTGAGAATTCTTTGTGTGTGGTGCATTTTAAAGGTAGTGGTGAGGGAGGGACAGAGGGAAGGCTGGAAGATGAGTTTATGGGCATAGGTGAGCTCAATGTAGGATAGGTAGTTTGGTAGTTCTAGCCAGTTTAGTTTGTGGAGAGATTCACAGTGATGTGTTGATGATTTGTTGCTAGTGGCAAATCTGGCAATTTTATTGTAGCAAGAAGACAGTTTGGTTTGAGATTTGTTAGAAAGGGGGCTCCATAGAGAAGGGAGGGTAAGAGAAATGTAGTAGAGAGAGTAAATTTGGTAGTTGAGGTGAGAAACCGATTTTGTCGGTAGAGCATACCAATTTTTTGGTGGTTTTTTTTTATGTTTAGTAGTAGATGGGAGTTGAATTTATGCCTGTTGTCGATTTGAACTCCTCGTAGTTTGGCTTCAGATACCAGTTCAAGAGATGTTGAATTTTGGCTGGTGATGGAGAATAAATTTTGATCGAAGTTCTTGGTTTTGGAGGAGGTAAAAATCATAAGTTTAGTTTTACTAGCATTGAGTGCACGATGGTTGTCTTTCATCCATTGCTCTGTGGTAGAGAAGGCATCTTGAGTTAGGTTTAAAAGAGTTGGGATGGATGGGGCAGCACAGATGATTGTGGAATCATCTGCATATTGGATAATGCTAGTAAGAGGGATGGAGTGGTAAAAGTCATTAATGAAAATATTGAAGAGAAGGGGTCCCAGTATGGAACCTTGAGGGGCACCTGTGGGGGTGTTGAGGAAGGAGGAGGTGGCCTTATTCCATTTGACTGCTTGTTGCCTATTGGAGAGATAGCTGGTAAACCATTTGAGGGAAGAGGGTGAGAGGTTTAGGTTATCTAGTTTAGTAAGAAGAAGGTTATGAGAGATAGTGTCGAATGACCTAGAGAGATCGAGAAGGATGGTAGATACAGTGAAGCCAAGATCTCTAGCTTTATTCACAATTTCAAGGAAGGAAAGGAGAGCAGTCATAGTGCTATGATGGGGTCTGAATCCATGTTGGGTAGGGGTTAATAGGTTGTTGTCCAAGAGATGGGGGAGGAGTTGAAGGTGAATGCATTTCTCTAGGATCTTAGAAATGGGAGAGAGGATGTCGATGGGATGGAAGATGGAAATATTAGTATTGTTACCTCCTTTGTGCAGGGGAATGATATAAGCTTTTTTCCAGATTTGAAGAACAAGACCTTCTTGGATAGAGTAGTTGATTAGGATACTGATAGGGAGGGCAATAGCATCAGCAGCTATGCTGAGGAAGTATGAGGGAATGTTATCAGGGGCATTGGTGCAAGGTTTCAGTTTCTGTAGGAGTTTTCTTATAGTAGAAGTAGGAATAGGTTTAATAAAAAATGGTGGGGGTTGAGAGGGTGAGGAGTGGGAGAAGGAAGTAGGAGGAGGAGGTGGGAGAGGAGAAGTGGTGGTAAGAGGTGGATTGTTATTTGAAGAAGAAGTGGAGGTAGGAGGTGGACTATTATTTGAAAAAGAAGAGGGAAGTTTGGAGATGGAGTCAATGAAGAAAAAATTGAATTGGGTAGCTAGATCAGAGTCTTGTATGTTTGGGGAGGGGTTAGGGTTTTCTGTATTACCGGGTTTTAGGAGGGTAGTTATACCTCTCCAGAACTTCTGTGGGTTGGTTTTATGGTTGCTTTGAAGTTGGATGAAGTAGTTTCGATGGTCTGATGTGATAAGCTTTTTAACTGAGTTACGAAGTGTTTTCTATTCATTGAGGTTAGATATAGATTTGTTTCTTTGGAACTGTGTCCAAGCTTTATCTCTAAGTCGCATGGTGGCTAGTGTACTTTTGGTTAACCAGGGGGTGGTTTTCCTTTTTATTCTTTTAGTAATTAAGGGAGCATGATTGTTAAGGAGATGTAAGAAGGTAGTATTAAAGTGAGTTATAGCATCTTCAAGTGGTAGAGATGTTATGGGGTACCAATTAAGTGATTTGAGGGTATCAGAGAAAGTTTCTGGGTTAAAGTTTCTAAGGGATCGAGTAGTTAAGTAAATATGAGTAGCTAGCAAGGGAGAAAGAAGACGTCTAGTGAAGATGGGAAAGTGATCACTGAGGGAGTCAGGAAGGGTTCCACTGTCAGGATAGTTGTGGGGGTGGGAAACTAGAATCCAGTCTAAAATGCTGCCACTTGTGCAGTCTTTAGATGGCCTGGTTATGGAGTTAATGAGTTGAGAGTAGTTGTATAGGCTGATATTGAGGGGGTGAGCAGGGGACTGAATGGAGGACCAATTGATATTGGTACCTCCCATGATAATAGTTTCATTACAGATATTAGTTGATAGCCATGAGAGGATTTATTCAAGTATTAGGACACTGTCTCCTGGGGGAATGTAAAGAGAGGCAATGTATATAGATTTTTGTTTGTTTAGCTGAAGATGAGCTAGTATTAATTCTGCGTTAGCGAATTTTGGAATGGCTTTATTATAGGGTGTTATGCGTAGGGAGGAAGAGTAGATTAGAGCCACTCCACCACCTTTTTTATGGGTTCTGTCTGTTCTGATGATAGAGTAATTAGGTGGTACTATCTCTTCATTTTTTATGTGGGGTTTTAGCCAGGTTTCAGAAATGGCAAGGATGTCAGGTTTGTTATGGAGTAGCCAGGCATGAAGATTTGGAATTTTGTTAGCTAAGCTTTGTGCATTAAGAGATGTAAGCAGGATGGATTTGGTTATTGAGGAGGAGGGGGTTGGTCCTGGGTTAGGGTGAATATCACCAGTCAAAAGTATGGAAGTTAGAAGTTGAGTTATGTAGTACAGGTATTTGGATTGTTTTGATTGAGAGATGTAAGTTGGAAGATTAGTGGGAGATAAGGACAGAGTAGTTGGTGAGTATTTAAGAGTGGGGAATAGTTTGAAATGAAAACATAGGTTGTTGTTGAAGGGATATAGTTCCGGGGAGATAGAGATGAAGAAGTTGGATTGTGATGTATGCAGAAGGTAGGTTGTCTGTGAGAATGGTGAGTAGGTGATGGGATAAGGTTGGGTAAGATAGTAGATGTAGGTAAGGTTTAAGAGGAGTAGTAGTTGAATTGGGAAGGATAAGTATCTTTTAAGCATGTTAAGGGTTTAGATGAACAATGTAGTGGTGTTGTGTAAGGAGATGGGAGGGATGAGAAGTAAGGCTAATGTGTAAGTGGGTGGGGACAGGAGGAGGAAGGGGTGGAGTTTAGTAGGTGGAGAGGAAGTGGAAGTGGTTAGATGGGTTTAAATGTAGATGTAGTGGGGGTGGGTGGAAACTGGGGGTAGGGTAGGGGAGCGAAGTGAGCCCGTAGGGCGAAAGGAGTGGGCAAGAGCAAGTAGCAGAGGATTCAGCAGAGACAATCAGCGAGCACCATTCACCTGGAGAAGGACAGAGGGACAGGTAATTAGCTGCTAGAAGAGCAGGTGAGGTGCAGGAGAGAGAGGCAGGTAAGGTGCAGGAGAGAGGATAGTGGAGATGGGGAACTATGAAGAAAGAGTCTAAGTTAGTAATGACTAGGAGCTAAGGAGGAGTAGAAAGGGGAAATAAGGCAACTGAGAATGTCTGTGAGATGATAGGGGAGGAAAGGCAATGGACGAAGACTAAGAAAACTATGGGGAGGGAGAAGGGCACAAGGATGAGTTACACTGCCACCTAGTGTGCAGAGTAGGAATTACAGTAGGTAACCAGGAAAGCTGGATAGGTGGGGAAGAGTAAGCTAAGTAGCTAGGGAAAAGACAGGAGAAGCTTTTAGTCAGGGAGAGGAGTCTGGCTGCTGGTTTACTTGACTCAGTGGCTTTAATTAGTTTACAAGTTTAATTACAAGACAAGAAATTGGATTAGCTTGCAGTATGGGTCAATAGCGAAACATACTTTGTAAATTCTGTACAAACAGGTGAGTGCACTGGGCAGCAAAAAAAGGATGGTCCAATATGGCAAGGCTTGACGTGGATCAAGGGGTCCTTAGATGCCAGGCAGGTCCCTTATTGCAATGTAGTCATTAGATTGCTGGGAGGGTGAAAGGTAAGAAGAAAGGGATTAGAATATGATAAAGTAACAAGAAGAGCTTTTAGTGAACAGATAGAAAAGAGGTAGAACAATAGTTCAGCAAGTATTAATAAAAATTAAACTATACATTCTTATGCAGCTACATTAAGAAATAGGCTAGCTTTACACATGCAGACCACAAGTAATCTAAAACACACTATGCAGGAATTAGCAAGGAAGATAACATAAATCAGTCAGAGGCATCAAAAAGGCAATTTCCAGCAAGAGGAAGACAATACATGTTGAAAAATAGTCAGGCAAGATCACAAGTAAGGCACAGGCAACAGCTGCTTGGTAAGATGGTAGTTACTCCCACGGATGTTTGGCTTAATCAACTGAAAAACTATGCTGGTTGGTTAAGGAAGAAGTCCGTTTACAGATATTACATTGGCTAAGATACTAGCAAGATGTTTGGTCTGCTAATAATGGTACCAAATTAACTTCATCTTAGGGATGATATTCTTCCAGGGGCTCTCAGTTCTGTGGATGTTACATCCAGGCATCACCTTTATGCCCTACACCTAGGGCATGGAGCATGCGTGTGATGTACGGAATATTGTTAACATCCTAATGGCTTTAGTATACTGTCTAGATGTTGGGCCACCCATGGCAGGTGATCCCTCATGTTAAGAATACTGCAACAGTGAAGAGAAGGACATCTACTGTTATGGTAAGATTTTACACAACTAATCTAAATGACAGGCCTCTGAACAAAATGCAAATGCTACTGCTCCACAGCAAAATCACAATACCAGCATATTTGTCTTCAAGAATAAAGTACCTCACAAGGAAATTAGGGTTTGAAACTGTTGTGTTCTCATCTTTTATGAGACACTTATATCTGCATATAACACAACTGATAATTCTGATTTGAGTACTGGGTGGTCAGTACTCCCTTCCTTGACAAATGTTTTATACATCCAGTTCTATAATAAAGCCATTAAATAACTCTGCTGCTATCAGCTCAACAGATATTTAGCTTTCTCTCATCAGGAATCCTAAATTCTCTTTTTTTTTTATTTTTTTTTACCCCTTGGGCAAAAATAACCACCGTGGACTCACAAACAGAATTAAAAAAAAATCTAATGCAATAGCATTTCATTTTCTTAAGATCATAATGCCTGGCATATGTTGAAATATTTTTTTCATTTTTCACAGCTTTAATTTCATTCTATCATTTTTAATTATTGTTTATTATGTACTGTCTTTGCATATGAGTAAAATATTGAAGATAAAGGATTATAGTCATGTTATGCCACTATTTTCAAATTGGACTATTAGTTTGTTTTAAAAAATAATAATTCCACAGTGGCAGGCATTACTAGTATCCTTAGCTCTTAACTTTTCCTAACATTCTGGGACATGGCAAACTTGACTTGAAATTCTGTATTCCTACCCTAAAATTTCTGATTTTATAGAAATAACCAAGAAAGCACCAAACGCTCAAAAGGAACCAAAAAACTCAAAACGAGCAAGGTAGATGGAAGGATAGCACCAAACATTATTTTGACAACAGTTTATTCCACAACCACGTAAACAGACTCCACATAAACGCTCTTAAAAATACGCTGCATTTTCGTCCACCCTATCTGTTGGACTTCATCAGATATAATACACACCATCTGTTAAAATTTACTTAAATACATTTTTAAACATTAGTTCACCTATAAATTTAAAGTGCATCTTGCAATGCCAAATCAGATTAGGCTCATCTCATCATCTCATTAATATTTGTTTCTAAAAACATTCTTAAATAGCACAAAAAGCAAAGACCACCTACACTAAATAATTAAGATTACTTATTATTTATAACATTATATAAATATATATTATAAAATCACACCAATTACCTTTTATAAATATATGAATAGATATTTAATTAATACTTAAAATTACTTTAAATAAATTGTATAGAAAATCTGTTATATAAAAAAACTTTCTTAATCAATTCCTATATAAATGGAGAGTTGACTCCCTCTAGTGTTCAACTAATTACATTACACTTTCCCAGCTTTTAACTTTAATACTGGGGTTAGTGATAGATATTCATTCAGACCAGGGCTTTTTGTGGCTTCTAACTTGATTTGCCACCACAACTCTCTATATTCTAGCCATTCTTCTCATAATCCTCCTCTAATTTCCTTTTTTACTTGCTCTATTATAAAAAATGAAAATTTAGAACCAACACAGTCTCTTGTATGCTTATATAGGGCATTTGTTTCTTTTTGTTTTGATATTTCATATGTATGTTCATATATTCTTCTCCTCAGGACTCTTTCTGTTTTCCCTATGTAAAATGAACTGCATTTTCTGCATAAGGCAATATAAACCAAACCCTGGGTGCCACAATTGTAATATCCATTATTTTTAATAGTTGTTCCCCTACTACTCAAAAATACCTCACTATTATCCACTATATATTCGCACTGTTTACAATGGCCACATCTGTATGTTCCATTTCTCCTCACTCCCCCTATTGTACCATAACCACTGAATTTGTTCTTAATCTTATTAGACTCTAATAATTGTTTCATATTTAATGAATTCCTGTATACCACTTTTGGAACAATATTTTTAATATTATTAATATCTGTATATGATAGGAAGGTGTTCCATTCCTTAATAAACATTTCTCTTATTTTTACATTTGAGGTGTTGTATTCTACAATCATAGCTTGTTCAAAAATACCTTCAGTTTTCCTGTTATTTGTAATAATATTTGTTTCCACTATTATTTCACCACTTCCTTTAATAGGTTTAAATTTTGTAACTCTCCCTATCTCCACCTCCTTTCTAATGTTATCTATAAAATTAATAGGATATCCCCTTTCTTGGAACATTTTTTCCAAGATATTACATTCTATAATAAAATCTTCATTCAAGCTTGTCATGCGACAACCCCTCACAGACTGCCCTTTTACTATGTTCCTTTTGCAATGTGAGGGGTGTGCACTGCTAAAATGTAAGAAAGAATTATAAAAGGTATTTTTCCTAAAAATTTTTGATTCAAATAACTTATTATGTTTATAAATCTCCACATCCAAGTATTTTAATGAATCAAAGGAGGTGGTATAGGTAAATTTCAGGAAACTGGTGGTAGTATTTATATACTCAAAAAACTTTTCAAATGTATCCATACCTCCAGTCCAAAAAATGACGATGTCATCTAGGAAACGGCGGTATAATGTCCAATATTTACTAAATTCAGAATACAGTATATACTTTTCTTCCCATTTTGCCAGTACAAGGTTTGCAAATATGGGTGCACACGCTGCACCCATAGCAACCCCTTGTATTTGTTGATAATATTCTTCATTGAACATCAAAAAATTATTTTTCAACACCATGTCCACTAAACTCATAACAGTTATTTTATCTACTTGGGTCAAATTCTTATCTTCATAAATTGCTTCCTCAAACATATTTATAGCCTCTCCATAGGGTATACATGAGAAAAGGTCTATAATATCAATGGTTACAAACATTAAGCCTTCCCTGTATAGTTCAGGGGTAATATTCCTTAAAAGATCCCAAGAGTCTTTTAGTATATATTTGTTGTTTGTACATATATGTTTTACTTTTGAATCAACATATTTGGCCAAGGGGAGTGTTTTCAAACCTTCAGAGGAGACTATTGGCCTAAATGGGGGATCCTCTTTACTTTTGTGCACCTTGGGTATTCCAAAGATAATTGGTATCCTTGGTTTTCCCACTTGTAAATATTCATATGTTTTTTTACTAATAATACCTTCTAACAACATATCCTTCAAATTTAGGTCTATTTTGTGGTACACCACATTCACCTCATTTATAGAAACACAAGCATATTTTGTTTCATCTCTCAAAATGCAGTTCATTTTACCCTCATACATAATATTGTCCATTATAACTATACCCCCTCCCTTATCCGGTTTCATAATTCTAATATCAGAATCATTTCTCAACATATTCAAAATCTGATATTCCTCTTTAGTAAGATTAGTTTTATGAAAACCTTGGTTATACAGTCTTCTAATTTCTTTTTCCAAAACCAACTCCAGGTTTTTGATCTGTGGATGCAGGGGGGGTTAAAAATAGAATGACGGGCCAGATCTGAGTCCTGAGGAGTGGGATAGCCATTCATAATAGTTTTTAAATTTAATTTTCTCATACATATTTTCATATCAATAATGGTTTTAACTATATCCCCTTTATTATAGGGAATAAACTTCAATCCCTTACTTAATAGTTCAAAATGTTCATTTATAATAGAAATACCACTATAATTGTATATAGTAAAATCTTTGTAAGTGAATTTAGGACCTATACTAGGAATTTCGCTATTCTTCAATGTGGGGGGTGGGTGTAACTTGTCTAGAACCTCCCTCTCCCCCTTCTCCCCCTTCTCCCCCCTTCTCTGAAAATCCTGATTGTTTTGATAACCTATACTTCTATCCCCTCTATCCAAAGGGGGAAATTCAGTATTATAATCAAGACCATTTATATAGAAATTGATTAAGAAAGTTTTTTTATATAACAGATTTTCTATACAATTTATT
Source organism: Protopterus annectens (assembly GCF_019279795.1). Taxonomy (NCBI): domain Eukaryota; kingdom Metazoa; phylum Chordata; order Ceratodontiformes; family Protopteridae; genus Protopterus; species Protopterus annectens. The sequence continues at coordinate 1,679,216,913 of NC_056733.1, forward strand.
TAAAGCAATTTTAAGTATTAATTAAATATCTATTCATATATTTATAAAAGTTAATTGGTGTGATTTTATAATATATATTTATATAATGTTATAAATAATAAGTAATATTAATTATTTAGTGTAGGTGGTCTTTGCTTTTTGTGCTATTTAAGAATGTTTTTAGAAACAATTAAATATTAATGAGATGATGAGATGAGCCTAATCTGATTTGGCATTGCAAGATGCACTTTAAATTTATAGGTGAACTAATGTTTAAAAATGTATTTAAGTAAATTTTAACAGATGGTGTGTGTTATATCTGATGAAGTCCAACAGATTGGGTAGACGAAAACGCAGCGTATTTTTAAGAGCGTTTATGTGGAGTCTGTTTACGTGGTTGTGGAATAAACTGTTGTTGAAATAACGTTTGGTGCTATCCTTCCATCTACCTTGCTCGTTTTGAGTTTTTTGATTTTATAGAAAAATAACTTTGAAGAGTGAAGCCATTAGGGAGTACCATTAATTGGACTGGAGCAATTTTATTCTTCAGAAAATGGAACTCTATACAAATCTACTTATTCCGACACTTTTCTAAATTAATAGTTTGGGACATTTGTCCTTTATTACATACATTTGTATTGGCCCTGATTTTACACTGAAAAGAATGAGAGCTAGGTTAATATATTTGATTGTCTTTTCTTTTATTTTATTTTCTGGATACATAACAGAGGTTCATAGGTAGGTACTGGGCTATCTGTCCTAAGGCATTTATAAGCCTAGCCAGAATGTGTTGTCTTTCACCACCCCCTTAGATTAGTTCCCTGTGCCTCTGTCCAGCAGAGACACTAAAGTGATCCCTGGGGTAAACTTTCTGTTTCCCAGCCACTTGTCAAGGTTTCTCTTGAAGAGTGTTAGCGAGAAGCTCTGCCTAATGTATCAGGGAAGTAAATAGTATGGGAAAAAATAGCCAGGGAATTGTTATGGCTGGGCTTGTATAGGCCCTAGGGCTGATAGCCTAGTACCAACCTATGAACCTATAATGTAGATTGGAATCTTGTTCCAAAGCATGGGATGTCTCTGGGACAGGAATTTATCCCTCCAGCACATCCTATTTATTGTTGTGGTGAGGTTTAGTTCCCAAGAGTGTGTGGCTTGAGGGGATATGGTTTTCTTTAGGTGGAGCATATCCATCGGTTCTGGGTTGGACATGGCCTTGTATTTCAGGCAAAGATCACCTCTGAGTAGGCGGTATGCAACCGAGTACAGCTGGAGTTTCTTCAGTCGAGCTGCATAGGGCATCTGTTTGAGGCCAGTGATCCTCTTGGTGAGGTACTTCTGTGTTCTTTCCAGCTGTTGCAGGTGTCTTGTAAGATACATCCCAAATGGGGAGTTGTACACTGTGATGGGTCTGATGAGTGATGAGTAGAGGGGCACAATGACCTCTGTTGATCTGGATGTGAACCCTTTTGTGATTAGGTGGGTGACATAGAAGAATTTTGCTAACCACTTTGGCAATGTGATTATCAAAGGAGAGATTACTATCTACTTGGGTCCCCAGATCCCTTATTACATCTTCCATATTTAGGGGACTACTACCTATGTGGTAGTTTGTGGGTGCTTTGTTATTTCCAAAGAGGATGACTATGCACTTTCTGGCATTTAGCTTGAGGCCATGATTTTGACACCAAGTATCCATCTCAGTGAGACCCTTTGGAAGGATGTCTGTGTCAGATGGAGAGTCAATTATAGCTCCTAGTTTGCAGTCGTCTGTGAACTTGGTCAGCCAAAGTCCTCCTGTGCTTGCCTGTGCCTCTGAGAAGTATATGCCAAACAGGAGAGGTCCTAGGACTGAGCCCTGGGGAACACCACTTGTAACCGGTTTAGAGTTGGACCTAGCTCCCACAACTCTCACCATGTGGGTTCTGTCCATGAGCCAGTTGGCAACCCATCTTGTGATGTAGGGGTTTATGTTTAGGCTAGTGAGCTTTCCCAGAATGTGGAATGGTGTTGAATGTCTTTGCAAGGTCTAGGTAGGCTGTGTGTACCACCTTTCCTTCATCTATAGCCTTGGTAATTGTCTCAAAGAAGTCCACCAGGTTTAAGAGGCATGATCTGCCCTTAACAAAGCCGAACTGGGTAGGGTCCAGTGTTTGGAGGTTCCCAATGTCTCTGTTAATGAGTTCCATGATGATGCGCTCCATAGTCTTGCAGACCAAGCTAGTCAGGCTTATAGGGTGATATTTCCCGAGGTTTCTTGCGGCTCCAACTTTGTGGAGTGGAATAACCATTGCTGTGTGCCACTCTTTGGGTATGTAGCCTGCGGAGAGGCTGAGTTTGAACAATGTATTTAAGTGAGGTGTTAGTTCGTCTTTGAGCTCGTGTAGGATGCAGCCTGGGACACCATTCTGGTTCCATTGATGCTGTGTTTTTGCTTTGGAGAGGGCTGTTTTAACCTGAGTGTCTGTGATTTCAGGCGCTCTACATTCTTCTGGTATGGTTATGGGCCCTTTTGGGGGTGAGGGGGAGTGAAGTTTGCACTGAACCTGTCTGCCAGGATGTTGGTGATATCGGTCGGTTCAGTGTATCTTGTGTCATTCTGCACTAACTATGAGCACATCTGAGCATTGCCACTTAGATTCTTGACATAGCTAAAGAATGCCTTATGGTTATCTTTGGAGTCCTTGGCAATTTTTCTTTTGAAGCTCGCCTTGGATGATTTTATGAGGGATCGTAGTTTCTTGCTGATACTGATCAGGGATGTCTTCCCTTCTTGGGATTTTACTCTTTTCTGTACTAGCTTCCTCCTTATATTGTATAGCTTGTTTATGGCAGGGGTCAACCAGACTGGTTTCCTTTTCTTGGAGGAGTGAGTCTTGGTTTTGCTTGGGTTAGCACGATACATGCATAGGTGCCTGTAAAATGCATTAGTAAAGGATGGTTCAGGAAATCAGCTGACTGTCTATATTTTATATTATGAATATTTATTTAAGCCTTACATTAGAACTATCTATGTATAGAGTTTTCTGAAGAAGTTTAGTTTACCATTTCTTTACTCTATGATTCAGAAGAGAATTGAGAAAGAAAAAGTGGTTATCAAAATGGAAAGTATTTTTTAAAGACATGAAATACCAGAAGTAAAAAATGATGTAACAGTGCAATCAAGCAAATATTAATAGTAGACTTATTAAACGAACTCCTTGCCGAAAGCAAACACAGCCAAAAAACTTCTTAAACGTGTTTATTAAAACCTTGACGTTTTCACCACGGCAGCCCATAGCTTCATCAGAAAATATATTAACACTGAAACACAGCGTTTAAAACACAAAATAGAGGAAGTGACATCATCACATTTCCTCAAAACAGCGTCAATAATACAATGTTAAAATCATTTAAAATTAAAAATAACAGTATCATATGTACCAAAAACAAGTACAATCATGTCTTAAATATATATTAAAAAAATCTATACATGTCATCATGACACAGTGTAACATAAAACCTTCAAGCAACCATGAAATCAAATGTAAAACCTGCATTAAATATATGTGTATGTATAATGCAGAAGATACAAAAATGTATACAATGTATAATGTATAATAACTAATGTGATGCACCAATATCCAAAAGTAACAGAAATCATATTGATTTCTATTCAGTCCCCAAAGGGGTTGTTCCCTCCCTATGATGTCATTCCAAACTGCTAGTGTTGTTATATACTAAAGCAAGTATTTATACTTATAACCAGGGATATTTTACCTAAAGTAACTTTTTAATTTTAAAACAGGGGCTATATTGCAATTACTATTTAATCCTGGTTCCTAAATGAATCCAGGCTGTGCACCATTCAAGCTCCCTGTTTTCTAAAATCAATGAGAATGGCCCTCCTCTAGTAGTGATAGGGACATGGTCAATAGCCATAAATAAGAAACTATGACCAGGGTTTAAACAAATATGTTTTGCTCTTATTATTCCTTATTGTATACGATCCTTCAAACGCCGATCCGTTTTGCCTATATAAAACGCGTCACAGCAATTACACAAAGCAGTGTAGATGATAGATTTGCTGTCACAGTTTAAGGCAAAACGTATCCGAAATTTTCTGTCCCTGATCAAAGTTTCACCTGTTCTCACCTCTTGACAATATCTACAAAACCACATTTTGACATCCCATATCGTTTGTAAAAAGGTTTTTGAGTTGCCTCTCTTTGAAGTAGATCTTTCAAATTATTAGGTCTCTTAAAAATAAATCTTGGCTTGTTGCCAAGTCTGTCAACCAAGTATGAATTTGTGGATATCAAATGCCAATTCTTGTTTATAATTGCCAAAATGGCTAGAATTCAAACTAAATGTGGTAATAAAACTCAGGGAGTAGTCTATTTTATCACCTCTCTGTGAACTTCTCCCCACTCCACAATATTCGGGTTCACTTGTTATGTCATCAATTAGTGAGACATTGGTTATGGGCTCACCCTGTGATAATAGAGGTTTATAAATACCACTAGTCCTTTTCTTGACACTTCACCTATAAGATCGCATAACATTTGGTGAGGGTAACCACGATTACAAAACATGGTTTTCAACAGTTCACATTCCTTGTCGAAATCACCCATAGTACTACACATCCTACCAGCTCTCACCAATTGTCCTTTGACAATAGATCTTTTCTGTTTATACGGGTGAAAGCTGGTAAAGTGTAGAAATGCATTACAATATGTGTGTTTTCTGAAAACAGAAGATGTTATACATTGCCCTACATTATCCTTTTCTAGTTTCACATCAAGGTAATCAATTACCTCAGATGAAAATTTTGATGTGAACCTTAAAAAGTCCGTAGTGGAATTCATGGTATCGACCAGGGTCATAGCCTCTGGTTCTGTGCCCTTAAACAAAATGAAAATGTCATCTAAAAAACGTGTAGTAGATGACAGATTCCATTAAGCCTGGGATCTTCTTCAAGATATTTGTTTCCCAATAGCCCATTACAAAATTGGCTACCCCACCTCCACAGGGTGAGCCCATCTTGAAGAAAGAATTCGTCATTGAACATAAAGTAGTTAGAAGTCAACACAATGTCTAACAATTCTGTAACCAAATCGACCTCAAGTCTAGAGGCACCAAGCTCCTTTAACATAGCCCCTGACCATTCAACAGCCTCCTGATGTGGAATGGAGGTGTATAGGTCAATGACGTCGATAGTCAGAAAATTGTTATGCTGATCAAATGAAATTTCATTTATATTCCCAAGGAAGGACCAGGAGTCTTTACAGAGACTGGTAATTCCTTTTATATATTTGTCCAAAATTTTGGTGATAAGTTTTGAACAAGGATAGATAATCGAGGACCTGCCATCAATTAATGCTCTCATAGGGGGGTCATGAATGTTTTTATGAATTTTAGGGATCCCGAACATGGCGGGAATTTTAGGACAACTAATATCAATATAGTTGTATAAATTGATGTCAATTTTTCCCGCCAAGAACAGGTCCCTAAAATAGCCTCTTATCATCCTAATGCTACCATTGACTTCATTTTTAGAAGCTCTCACATAGGCATCTGTCTCTAAAACTTTCTGCATTTTTTCATTGTAAGTTGTATTGTCAAAGAGGACAAGACCCCCACCCTTATCAGGTTTTAAAAGACGAACAGGTAACCGACATATTTCGTCCAGTAGTGACATTTGTTCCTTGGTGATATTATAATTGTTCTCACCTATCATCCTGTTATTTGCTTCCAAATATCTAAAGTCAATTTCACAGATTCTTTCAAATAACTCTAAAACATTGTGAAGCGGGGGATTAAACACACTAGGCAACTTCAAGCCGCATCCACCATCACCAGCACCAGTCATATTGCTAGTATTGTTTTGTTCGTTAAAGACAAGTTTTAAATTCATCTTCCTAACGTAACATTTCAATTCAATCAGTGCCTTAGACATGCTACCAAAATAATTTTGAGTTGCCTAGTGCTAGAAGTTCTATTAATTGTTCGTCAAGTACTATCTCAGAGAAATTGTAAATCTTAAAGTCTCCTTTCTTATTTGTAAGAATAACAGGATAGTTACAAGCAGGAGGTGGAAGGATGTCCTGGTCAACACCCAAATCTCCTAATGGTGTAGGAATAATTCCCCCATTTAATTCCTCCTCTTGCTCGTACGGGTTTTGTTGTTGCATTGTCCTGATTACCTATGTTATTCCTTTTTCCTTGACCCTGTTGGTAATTACTAGAAGAGGCTTTTATTCTCTTACTCCGTCTCGGCCCTGTGTCATCACAATCATCATTTTCTTCTATAACTTCATCTAGGCCATCCCCATCATCACCCTCATCCCTACCCTGGCTGATAATGGTTGGGTCATTATGTGTGTTTTTTCCTTTAAGTCTAGGGTATGCTTCTCCTTTCGAGTAAGCTTCCCTATCCCTGATTATTTTTTTATTTTTACCAACTTTTAACTTTACCAGTAGTGTGTCAATACTTGATAAAATCCGGCCATAGTCGAATTTGTATCTAGTAAAGTCCATATCCAGTTTTATGTCTTTGTCCAACTTATTCAATTCGTTCACTAACAAGTCAATATGAAGTGAATAATGTTTCACTATCACTTCCAATAATTGCATACCTTGCTGTTGAAATAGTACTTCTAAGTCATTAAAAAATGCATTATCAACAACTAACGAAGAAGGTACAAAATTATTTCTTAAACCCTTAGGGATTAACTTCTCCGATATGCACTGTTTAAAATACGAAGATTCGAACTGCAATTTTTAATTTAAGCAGTTTGGAATCAAATAATTTCAATTTATCAGATAAACATTGACTGTTAGTGCCTAAAGCACTGGTACCAGAAAACGACCTTGTTGGCAAAAGACATATTACCCGTATCAAGAAGCCAACCCTCAAAATCGGTAACCCAAAATTAGTCCCAACAAGTCCATGTTCAGTACGCTGACTTTGTCTGTTTGTCATCACTGCACCAGCAAAGATCGCTGTCCTCTCATCCTCAATTCCTCTTCTGGGCAAAAGCCGAAGAGAAAATTGTCCATACTGTCCACACCAGTCGGATTGATGTTCCCATCAACATTAGTTCTCCGCCGTCCAGCCTGCTGCTCTGACTCGCAGCATTAATATTAGAACCACTACATGCACCTACCAAAGGTGCTCTTAAAGTTGCTTGAAGATCATCCATCCTAGAATTAAGTGAGTCCAGTCTGGCTGTTAACCCAGCCAGCACGCTAGCTAAATTAGCCTCACCACAATCAACGCCATTCGCCATCACGTTGCTGTTGATGCTCCCGGCAAACAGGAACTTCGCTGACAAGTACACAAACCACGAACCAAGGAAAAAATGAAAACAAACCAAAAGTAGACTTATTAAACGAACTCCTTGCCGAAAGCAAACACAGCCAAAAAACTTCTTAAACGTGTTTATTAAAACCTTGACGTTTTCACCACGGCAGCCCGTAGCTTCATCAGAAAATATATTAACACTGAAACACAGCGTTTAAAACACAAAATAGAGGAAGTGACATCATCACATTTCCTCAAACAGCGTCGGTAATACAATGTCAAAATCATTTAAAATTAAAAATAACAGTATCATATGTACCAAAAACAAGTACAATCATGTCTGAAGCTACGGGCTGCCGTGGTGAAAACGTCAAGGTTTTAATAAACACGTTTAAGAAGTTTTTTGGCTGTGTTTGCTTTCGGCAAGGAGTTCGTTTAATAAGTCTACTTTTGGTTTGTTTTCATTTTTTCCTTGGTTCGTGGTTTGTGTACTTGTCAGCGAAGTTCCTGTTTGCCGGGAGCATCAACAGCAACGTGATGGCGAATGGCGTTGATTGTGGTGAGGCTAATTTAGCTAGCGTGCTGGCTGGGTTAACAGCCAGACTGGACTCACTTAATTCTAGGATGGATGATCTTCAAGCAACTTTAAGAGCACCTTTGGTAGGTGCATGTAGTGGTTCTAACATTAATGCTGCGAGTCAGAGCAGCATTGACGACGCGATACCGGCTGGACAGCCGGAGAGAACTAATGTTGATGGGAACATCAATCCGACTGGTGTGGACAGTATGGACAATTTTTTCCCTCTTTCGGGCTTTTGCCCAGAAGAGGAATTGAGGATGAGAGGACAGCGATCTTTTGCTGGTGCAGTGATGACAAACAGACAAAGTCAGCGTACTGAACATGGACTTGTTGGGACTAATTTTGGGTTACCCGATTTTGAGGGTTGGCTTCTTGATACGGGTAATATGTCTTTTTGCCAACAAGGTACGTTTTCTGGTACCAGTGCTTTAGGCACTAACAGTCAATGTTTATCTGATAAATTGAAATTATTTGATTCCAAACTGCTTAAATTAAAAAAATTGCAGTTGGAATCTTCGTATTTTAAACAGTGCATATCGGAGAAGTTAATCCCTAAGGGTTTAAGAAATAATTTTGTACCTTCTTCGTTAGTTGTTGATAATGCATTTTTTAATGACTTAGAAGTACTATTTCAACAGCAAGGTATGCAATTATTGGAAGTGATAGTGAAACATTATTCACTTCATATTGACTTGTTAGTGAACGAATTGAATAAGTTGGACAAAGACATAAAACTGGATATGGACTTTACTAGATATAAATTCGACTACGGCCGGATTTTATCAAGTATTGACACACTACTGGTAAAGTTAAAAGTTGGTAAAAATAAAAAATTAATCAGGGATAGGGAAGCTTACTCGAAAGGAGAAGCATACCCTAGACTTAAAGGAAAAAACATACATAATGACCCAACCATTATCAGCCAGGGTAGGGATGAGGGTGATGATGGGGATGGCCTAGATGAAGTTATGGAAGAAAATGATGATTGTGATGACACAGGGCCGAGACGGAGTAAGAGAATAAAAGCCTCTTCTAGTAATTACCAACAGGGTCAAGGAAAAAGGAATAACATAGGTAATCACCAAAACGGAGGGAATTTTTTAGGACAACACAACAACAAAACCCGTACGAGCAAGAGGAGGAATTAAATGGGGGAATTATTCCTACACCATTAGGAGATTTGGGTGTTGACCAGGACATCGTAAACCTTCCACCTCCTGCTTGTAACTATCCTGTTATTCTTACAAATAAGAAAGGAGACTTTAAGATTTACAATTTCTCTGAGATAGTACTTGACGAACAATTAATAGAACTTCTAGCACTAGGCAACTCATTCGTACCAAATTATTTTGGTAGCATGTCTAAGGCACTGATTGAATTGAAATGTTACGTTAGGAAGATGAATTTAAAACTTGTCTTTAACGAACAAAACAATACTAGCAATATGACTGGTGCTGGTGATGGTGGATGCGGCTTGAAGTTGCCTAGTGTGTTTAATCCCCCGCTTCACAATGTTTTAGAGTTATTTGAAAGAATCTGTGAAATTGACTTTAGATATTTGGAAGCAAATAACAACAGGATGATAGGTGAGAACAATTATAATATCACCAAGGAACAAATGTCACTACTGGACGAAATATGTCGGTTACCTGTTCGTCTTTTAAAACCTGATAAGGGTGGGGGTCTTGTCCTCTTTGACAATACAACTTACAATGAAAAAATGCAGAAAGTTTTAGAGACAGATGCCTATGTGAGAGCTTCTAAAAATGAAGTCAATGGTAGCATTAGGATGATAAGAGGCTATTTTAGGGACCTGTTCTTGGCGGGAAAAATTGACATCAATTTATACAACTATATTGATATTAGTTGTCCTAAAATTCCCGCCATGTTCGGGATCCCTAAAATTCATAAAAACATTCATGACCCCCCTATGAGAGCATTAATTGATGGCAGGTCCTCGATTATCTATCCTTGTTCAAAACTTATCACCAAAATTTTGGACAAATATATAAAAGGAATTACCAGTCTCTGTAAAGACTCCTGGTCCTTCCTTGGGAATATAAATGAAATTTCATTTGATCAGCATAACAATTTTCTGACTATCGACGTCATTGACCTATACACCTCCATTCCACATCAGGAGGCTGTTGAATGGTCAGGGGCTATGTTAAAGGAGCTTGGTGCCTCTAGACTTGAGGTCGATTTGGTTACAGAATTGTTAGACATTGTGTTGACTTCTAACTACTTTATGTTCAATGACGAATTCTTTCTTCAAAAACGTGGGGTAGCGATGGGCTCACCCTGTGGAGGTGGGGTAGCCAATTTTGTAATGGGCTATTGGGAAACAAATATCTTGAAGAAGATCCCAGGCTTAATGGAATCTGTCATCTACTACACACGTTTTTTAGATGACATTTTCATTTTGTTTAAGGGCACAGAACCAGAGGCTATGACCCTGGTCGATACCATGAATTCCACTACGGACTTTTTAAGGTTCACATCAAAATTTTCATCTGAGGTAATTGATTACCTTGATGTGAAACTAGAAAAGGATAATGTAGGGCAATGTATAACATCTTCTGTTTTCAGAAAACACACATATTGTAATGCATTTCTACACTTTACCAGCTTTCACCCGTATAAACAGAAAAGATCTATTGTCAAAGGACAATTGGTGAGAGCTGGTAGGATGTGTAGTACTATGGGTGATTTCGACAAGGAATGTGAACTGTTGAAAACCATGTTTTGTAATCGTGGTTACCCTCACCAAATGTTATGCGATCTTATAGGTGAAGTGTCAAGAAAAAGGACTAGTGGTATTTATAAACCTCTATTATCACAGGGTGAGCCCATAACCAATGTCTCACTAATTGATGACATAACAACGGGAAGTGAACCCGAACATTGTGGAGTGGGGAGAAGTTCACAGAGAGGTGATAAAATAGACTACTCCCTGAGTTTTATTACCACATTTAGTTTGAATTCTAGGGGGATTTTGGCAATTATAAACAAGAATTGGCATTTGATATCCACAAATTCATACTTGGTTGACAGACTTGGCAACAAGCCAAGATTTATTTTTAAGAGACCTAATAATTTGAAAGATCTACTTCAAAGAGAGGCAACTCAAAAACCTTTTTACAAACGATATGGGATGTCAAAATGTGGTTTTTGTAGATATTGTCAAGAGGTGAGAACAGGTGAAACTTTTACGATCAGGGACAGAAAATTTCGGATACGTTTTGCCTTAAACTGTGACAGCAAATCTATCATCTACACTGCTTTGTGTAATTGCTGTGACGCGTTTTATATAGGCAAAACGGATCGGCGTTTGAAGGATCGTATATACGAACACCTTTACGCAATAAGGAATAATAAGTTAGCAAAACATATTTGTTTAAACCCTGGTCATAGTTTCTTATTCATGGCCATTGACCATGTCCCTATCACTACTAGAGGAGGGCCATTCTCATTGATTTTAGAAAACAGGGAGCTTGAATGGCAATTACGCCTGGATTCATTTAGGGATCCAGGATTAAATAGTAATTGCAATATAGCCCCTGTTTTAAAATTAAAAAGTTACTTTAGGTAAAATATCCCTGGTTAAATAGTATAAGAACTTGTTATAGTATATAACAGCACTAGCAGTTTGGAATGACATCATAGGGAGGGAACAACCCTTTCGGGGACTGAATAGAAATCAATATGATTTCTGTTATTTTTGGAAACTGGTGTATCACATTAGTTATTATATTATATATTACATATATTCTTGTAACTTCTGCATTATATATACACATATACATTTAATGCAATTTTTACATTTGAGTTCATGGTTGCTTGAAGTTTTATGTTACACTGTGTCATGATGACATGTATAGATTTTTTTAATAGATATTTAAGACATGATTGTACTTGTTTTTGGTACATATGATACTGTTATTTTTAATTTTAAATGATTTTAACATTGTATTACCGACGCTGTTTGAGGAAATGTGATGATGTCACTTCCTCTATTTTGTGTTTTAAACGCTGTGTTTCAGTGTTAATATAATTTCTGATGAAGCTACGGGCTGCCGTGGTGAAAACGTCAAGGTTTTAATAAACACGTTTAAGAAGTTTTTTGGCTGTGTTTGCTTTCGGCAAGGAGTTCGTTTAATAAGTCTACTTTTGGTTTGTTTTCATTTTTTCCTTGATTCGTGGTTTGTGTACTTGTAAGCAAATATTAATACTAGACACAGGAAATGGGCAAAGGGTACAGGTCTCCATACATGTAATTAATGATGAAGTCTTTGAAAGACAATTAAATACAAAGGGAAATGAATTTTACTATGAAGTTATGATAATATCTTAATGATTAAGAGCTATAAATGAAACATCCTCTAAGCATGAATCTACTTTTGGTTCAGTTCTATACTAAAATATTTCAGATGATAAGTAGTCAGTGAAAATCTATGGACTGTGTCTACCTTCATTTTGAATACAATAAGCATAGCAAACAGCTGTGAGAAATCAATTGACACCTGTGGAATATTTTAATATCTTATGAATATTTGAGTAAGATTATTCAGGATAAAACAAAGTCTGTCTTAAAAACTCAAAAGCTCTTGCAATACTATTAAGAGCAGTCAAATATTTGGATAACAGCAAAGGAAATTAAGTCATGAACCTTGTTATAATTGTTTGCGATGTAAACATATTTCTGATTATCTTTTATTTCTTCAGCCAATATCTAAAGTATATTGCACTTTAAATGTGTCAGTAATGTATATTACAAATATTATCAGATATCTAGCTAGGTTACATAGTACAATTCATTTTATGTAGGTAAAAGCAATAAAAGTTGAAGGAAAAAATGTCAAACAACTTTCTGAAATAAAATATAAATTTGAAATGTAATGTACTATGCATAAATATTCAAAACAATGTAAAATACATGACTGTAAAGCTAATGTGCTGGAAATTATTGGTTTGAATAAAAGAGGGAGTGAATTGATTGCTGCTGCAAAAAATATAAATATTATCAGATTATCAAATTCATGGCTGATCATGCACCATGTCAAATGGTCCCTGCAGCCTGAAGCTGATATTGAAATGATTACCCATCCACTAGTGACCTTTGACATTATCTTTTTTATTAATGATACACAGGTACTTCTAGTTGCACATTTTATTATATTTTACTACAGTATTGTATGTAATTGGTTAACTGATGTATGATTTTATTATTTTTGTTGCTGTTTTTTTTTAATATCCAGTAATATCACTTTCTAAATCTCTGATCATTATCTTTAGGTTATATGAGTGTTTTATATCTAATACCTGTGTTGCTTTACATTGCTTTTAGAGACTTGATAAAGGATGTTTGTGTAAATGCTGGCATCCATTTATACCAAAAACTCATATCCCTTTACTGATTTGTTCTTTCTGTATTATACTTTATTCTTTAGTCATTGTACAACCCTTCCTATTACTAAGTCCCACCCTTTGAATGTATGGCGACATTCTCTGTACTCTGTACCATATCAATGTTTTTCCCATATCTGTATCTATATTCTGTTTTGTGTCTCTTTGCACCTACTATTTCCCCTTTTCTCTTTCTCTCCCATCAGCAGTCATGTCTCAGCAACCTCCCCACCTACATTTCTTTTGTAAAACTTACATAAGGAGCTCTCCTCCAAAACTGTTCACTTCATTCATACTTATTTGATTTCCTTTTTGTGTTTGCATTTACTTGCTCTTCTCCTCTTTCTAACATTATCTACCCTGTTTCCTCCTCATGTGTATGCTGAACTGTTTTGCCATTGTGCTGTCCAAACTCACACTGTTTCTTATGGTGTTCACTATTCTAAGCTCTACTGACTGCCCTGTGACACTTGGTTAATATGTGCAGCTCTTCACTGCTGCACTGAATAAGTGAAAGCTTTCTGCCTTGGCCATACTACCATTCCTTTGGTGTGACACCCATCATTATGGCCATGCAGGCTGTTGTAGTTGTGTTGATATACAGTAGAACAGCATTATTCACCTTATCACTGTGCCTCTATTTTTGTGCAGTCCTTTCCACAGCTTACTACATGTTAATTTGCTCTGCAGCTCTTTTGTCTCATCCTTCCTGATCTAGCTTGACTGAATCCTAGCTGATGTCTGCAGATATCTACAAAGCAGGTAGCATTAGCCTGACTAAACACTGCTTCTTCAGAACTGGTTCAATACACGCTACAATTTGCATAAAGATATTGTACTGGTTCAAAGCAGAGGTCAGGCTAACCCTGTCTCGCAGAAACTGAAGAGTGCAGGGGTTCATGGAGTACAGAACAGAGATAGAGGGGTTACTACAGTAAGACAGAAATTATAGTTTTAATCAGGATGCAGAAGTACGAGGGGGCATTGTATGGTCAGGAGTGTTGAGAATTTAGCATGAACAGGAGTTATAGGATGGTAATAGAAGTGTGTAGATAAGGTGGGTGGTAAAGTGAGAATGAAGTAAAAAGAGTGAGGGGAAGGATTAGATAAAGTGAAAGTGTGAGGTAGAGAAAGGGTTGCCTATGTGTTCCAAAGCTGAGAGAAGTTAGAAGTTAGGACACAGAATGTATCAGGAAGTCTCTAGTGATCTAGAGGGAAGGTAGAAATGTTTATATACATTGCAATAGGGGGAGTCATGGGATTAAGAGTGGGAGTAGTAAAAGCTATATTAGAAAAGCAGAAGTAAAGGAGAAACTGACAGAGGAAGGTAAGTAAAATGTAGAATGCAGTACGAGTGTTAAGTGTTTGAGGTTACATAGGAAGAGAGCAGGAGATCTCACTATTACTTAGTGCATTAATTTGTAGGTGAAGAAGAGTTAATAATTATGCAAGCTGAGCTAATTAGGTGTGCTAGGTTAGAGAACTGTATTTTTCTAGTGTGTGTGGTATGTGACAGCTGGCAGAAAGTGTCCCTTGTAGTAGTGATTTGTTGGAGGCACTAGCTTAGGCAGTCCACACCTGAAATAGTATTACGTGGTATTTATGCTGTGGAATTAGATGGCTGATGTTACAGATGGTGGCAGATCAAAGAAAGTGAATGCAAAATGTACAGTTAAGGTTGCACAGATAGGTTCTGTTAGGAATTAAACATTTGATTGTATTGTTGCTGTTATTGGTAAATAGTGTTATTAGTTTAAGAGGGATATAGTGTCACAGGGAATATGGATAGAGACTAGAGTGTATAAATGTGAAGATGTAGGGGTGGCTGGGAAATTGGGGATGTTGGGAGAAAAGTGGGTCACAGACCCCAAGTCTGTGTGGGGTAATCAGAGTGTGCATGCATGCTCAGTAAGAAATCAACAGGTCTGCCTTTGCATCAGCAGGTATGTGCACAATATAACCACTGTCTGACCAAACAGAACATAAAAGGTTGAAGAAGTTTTATAGATCCTTGCACAAGTTCCTGCAGAGGCAAAGATTGCTGTTCTGTGACAGCACTGCCAGGAGCAAATTCTTAAGAAAGGGAGTGGAAGATGGAAAAACAATCTTTTTATATATTTTTTTCGTTTTTTCATATGAAAACATAAGATTAATCTAAATTCTGCTGAGAATGGGGAAATCTGCAGGAGTCAATATGGTCTCATTTGAAAAGTTCAGTGGATTAAATGAGGTGCAATAGAAGTGGTTTATAAAGAAGTAAAGGATAACAAGGTAACCTTTCAGGTGTTGGGACTCACTAGAGTGATTCCAGAAACATGGAGAATGGATGGCTGCAAAAAATTTAGTTACAGATATTACATGTAAAATGGCCATTTCTCAGAATATTTCCTTTTGTTCAAGGTATGACAATATATGTATGTATAAACATTCATGGAGTGCGGGTGGCTAGCCCCCCACATTGCAATGGACTTGCCCTCCAGAAAAAAGTTTAAAAGCAGAAGAGCAATGTTTGAGATTCATTCTTCTTCTGCATTTTTGATCTTTTTTTTTTTCGCTTGTCGGCACCAGGCATATTGAATGCTGGCATTTTAGAAAAGAGCTGGTTAATAAATACGAGACCATTTTCTGTAATGGGCAGCTACAACAACAGCAACAGTTACTACTGAATGTAATGTCATTACTCAGGAAGTTACAGAGAATAGGGAGCCCAGCCAGGGTACATAACTGCTGCATATTACTACTATGCTTCATTTCTGATAGCTTTATAATGTTGTTCTAAATGCTGTGGGTTTGTCACCTCACAATATGAAGGGAGGGTGAAGCTGTAAGAGTGTAATAATAAAATAACCTTTCTGCAGCAGTTTAGTTAACACATTGTTAATAAAGTGTTAGAATCCCAGGATGATTTAAACTAGTGCTTAATAAGTTTTAAATGTAAATCACAGCTGCCAAAGATGGTAGCATTCCAAGTATTGTAGTTTCACTATGATATCTGCTCTCTACATATCAGGCAGTCAGCTGTTCTTTCAATGTTAGTTAATGGCATCCTGTTTAAAATGCCAGTATCATGCAGCTACATGTTTTACTAAGTACTCCCTGCAGAGTGTTGCAACTTGCACTACAGGGAGGTAGCACTACAGTGATTCCATATCCAGCTTATGAAAGCATGATGCCCTTGTTAGTACTTTGGCATCCCTTTTTTACTAATAAGCTGGACTTAAGTTCATAGCCTCATAAACTGTTACAAGGGGTCTCAAATGAATTGACTGCATTCATAATAACAAGTGCCAAATTCAAAAAAAAAAACACACAGGAGTATGCACTAACATCAACATCATCATAACTCAAACAAGTCATATTTTGCACCATCTCAGATATAGTATATGCCAGTCTGTCCATTTTTTACAGCCACACTGTCTCCATATCACATTACTCACTAAAGCAGATCACAACATTTCACATGGTTGCCAGTTGCTAGACTTGTGGTCAAGGTAACTGTTGAGACACTTTGCCAAAACTATGATGTATTAGCTGCCCAATCAAGGATAGCTATAACATATACCCCAAGGTTGAAATTGTGATTTCTCATCCACTAATCAAGTGTAGATTTAAATGTAGCTAGGGTGCAACTTTGTTTGATGTATAGAGGGAGCCTTTTCCAAAGAATGTGAATGTTTTGGGTAAGGTGTCCATCATACAAGCAGATCTTGTCCACATACTGAAGACTGCTGAAATTTCTGGTAGAGATAATCAGGGAAGAAGTTGCAGATAGAACAGAACCTGAGTTTGAGCCCTATAGGTCACCACATCTGACAATTGTTTTTGTATCAAGGTGGTACCATCAGCTTTAAATGTAAGGGTCATGCCAGTGAGCCAGTTAACTATCCAAAGTGTAAAAGTGTGGCTAATATTTAATTGGATGACCTTGTTGCTAATACCTAAATGGAGAATGGTGCTTAGACCCTTGCGTAGATATGGATAAGCAGTGTGAATGAAGTGCTTCATCAAATACCTCAGTAACACTTTCAAATGTCAACTACACTTTGTATAGTTGGTCTGAATTTCACAAAGCCGACTTGATTTAATAACGTAACTGTAGGCCAACTTTCTCATTCATAATTTCAGTGATGATGAATTCTGGGATTTTCTAGCCATTTGATTAGCTGCATTAGATAAACACCCATGTTACTCTAAGAGTGGAATGAGACGTAATAGAATGCCATGATAGACAATGCATCAACAGACTCAAGTTGCTAGCATCACCGTACCTTACCTTATTCTGAAAAGTTTGTTCATTTTCTTCTTGGTGTCAGATATCTTGCACATGGTTTTATATATGTATATATATATATATATATATATATATATATATATATATATATATATATATATATATATAGAATCACTACTAAATCCTGAATTACGGAATCTCGAGTCTCTGAATCTCTAAGACCAGAAACACGAGATTCTGTAATACCGAAATAAAAAAAAAAAAAAAAGAAACAAAGCATTTAGAAACGTATATGCAGGGAGCGAAGCCCCCCTGCACACACCCACACCCCCTGCCCTTAACTATACCAACTCTGAGAATGCACTACAGTGGAGTGAATGGCAAAATTTCCATTTTGCTCTGCACGGCTCTATTTTGTTGTTCATTCCACTATGGTGCTTTCTCGGAGTTGGCATATTTAAGTTGCAGGGGGTGCTGGGGTGCAGGGGGCTTGCCCCCCCCCCCCTGCACATGCTTTAAAAAAGTTTGCATTTTTATTTTCGATATTACGGAATCTCAAGATTCTGGTCTTCGGGATTCAGAGTCTCAAGATTCCGTCATCCGAGATTTAGTAGTGATCGCATTTATATATATATATATATATATATATATATATATATATATATATATATATATATATATATACATACATACATATATATATATATATGAGAACTGCTTCTCTATAGAGTGATGAGCATCCTTTTCTGAAGATAATGCCTTCAAGGTTAGAAAGCCATCATTGAAGAGTAGCACCTATATTACCAGTTGGGCAGTTAGGGGTGTGTTAATAAATAAGGAGGTGAGCTGAAGCTCATGAGTATAGTCTTGTGAAGATGTCTAAATGTATGGTGGCCTTCACACAGTGTTAGAAATTCAGGCTCTGCATTGTCTCACATTAGTTAGCAAACCAACCAGCTAACAGAGTCATGTGCAAAATCAGTATTAGTAAGGACAGTAAATGGTAATGTTGACATGACTGAATAAAATGCCATTACTATCTCTACAAATACAAGACTGGTGAGCTTGTTTCAGTCTATGCTTCTCTCATAGTGCCCCTGAAACATGGAGTGCTGCTATCACATTCTTTTTCCATAAGTCCATGCATTTTGGCTACACTTGTTCAGAGATTCAAGCTTTCATGAGACTCTGCAGGACTCATTTTTATCTAAAGTGTTCAGACTTTAATGGCACAGATTTCTTAGAGATAAGGTTCAAAATTGTCATCCTCCACTTTATAAGGAAAATGTTTTGTTCGGCATACAAACTGGTACTGCATCTGATTGTTAGGGGATAACCAGCACTGAGGGTGACGAACTTTTGTCAGTTTTTGAAAGATAGGGCAACAGTAAAAGTAGATGGATAACAGTAGTTTTCCCCTTGCTGTTATGTATAAAATTTGCTGTTCACTTCTTTCGGGAGTCCTCTGGGCAAATAGATTGCTGCTGAATTACGCAGACTTGCATCTCCCCAAAATATTTTTGTAGCGGTCATGTAGATCATCATCCTGTCATACCATAACGCTATGATTTGATGTCACAGAATTATCAAGGTGTCATTAGTAGTTATTAACAATACATTGCTTGTGTACAAGCTGATTCTTTTAGAAGCTAGAAAGCTAGCTCTCACAAAGATAAAACCCATGAAACAAAGCTCTTCTTAGCATCGTATCATCAACACCATTCTTGCAGAATAATACAGTTACAGAAACTAGTATTATTCAGCAACATAAACCATCCAGCTTGTGTGTTTTATGAGTGTGATGCTATCTTTGCTAAACAGCAAAACCTCTATTTATGAATGTAGGTATGAACCAGTAGAAATACAGCTTTGCAATATTTAAAATATATTAGAAGAAGACATTAATTAGGTTAGGAAGCACCAGCCACAGCAGATGCTTACATTTGTAAGAGATCAGCCTTTAGGAACAGTATAGAAATTTTCTTTGGGCTATACTTATTTGCTGATTTAGACATATGAGAGCACTTAGGCTTATAGTAGAGATGAGTGGTATGGTAGAGGGGAATCCTTGTACATGAGAAAAATAAAGAGCTTCCTTAAATTGCTTTTCCCTAAAGAAAAACTTGAGCTTCCGTGTATCATAAGGGCACAGAACTTAGTATATACTGATTGTTTTTCATCAATAAAACCTAAAGGAACTATAGGAAGTCTGAGAGATAGCTACTGGATAAGGTTAAGCATCTTGTAGATTGCATCTCTCAAAAGGAAGGAAAGCTTTGTCAGCAAATTGAGCAACATGAGCAGAGCTTACACCACACTGTTTCTGCAACAGCACCATTTGGTATTCGGCACCGTCAGCTCAGCATGTCCATCTGTGTGGTCAATGGACAGATAATCTTGAAAAGACAGCTGAAACGTAAGATAAGACAGAGCACTAATTAAATGCAAGAGACAGGATATCAGTTATTAGAATGGCTTAAGTATGAAGCACATATGTCAAAAAGCTGCAATTTAAGAAAAGGCAGCAAAATAACCGGTGTACAAAGCTAATATTAGTAATGCATGATGGTAGTTCTGATTCCAAGCTGGAGTATGCAATACAATTTATCAGAATCCTGAAATAAGAATCAAAGTAATGAAAATGCCATAGTGCAATTAATGGCCAGCAATACTGTGGAGATAAAAACAAATGTTGTTAGAATGGAGGCATTTATTCCAAACTCAGTCCTAGCTTAAACGCAGGGTAAACTGATGCAAGCAAAATATCTTTATTTAGTTTCCAGCACTAGAGTACAGAATTCATTTCTATAGCTCAGCAGCTGGATGATAATTGAACGCTTGCATGTGTGTGCGTGTGTGTGCGTGTGTGTGTGTGTGTGTGTGTGTGTGTGTGTGTGTGTGTGTGTGTGTGTGTGTGTGTGTGTATGTGCATGTGTGTGTGTGTGTGTGTGTGTGTGTGTGTGTGTGTGTGCGTGTGTGTGTGTGTGTGTGTGCGTGTGTGTGTGTCTGTGCGTGTATACTAGGTATGAATGTGGGTGTGTGTATGTGTGTGTATCTTACATCCATATATGGGTACAGTTTGTTTAAGCTAAGGCAAAAATTCAAATTCTGTAGAACAATAGTAAATGAATATAGGTCTACAGTAGGCAGAAACATGTCAAAATATTTGTAGTAGTTAAGAATGTGAAACAAAGAAAAGAAAGATCTGTCTTTAAAGTCATTTACTTGTAAACCTTTCAGTGGCTAGACACAATGGAAAAATCTTGAGGTAATAAACATATTGAAGCATTTGATCGATATGCTACCCATTTTCATGTTTTTGTGTGTAAAATTAATTCTGTACTGATATTGCCATTAAATATACACTTAAGAAGAAAATACCCATTGCAGAAAATTCCAGAATAAATGTTTTGAACGGCACCGTCCCTATTGTAATTCAGTGACTCATAATTGTGAGTTTGGCAATTGCAAAAAAAAAAAAAAAAATTCTATAAAAGTACCAAAGAGAGACAAGTGATAAGATCGATGTTTTCCTTTAAAGATGAATATGGCAGGAAGGCAAGTTCCTCCGCATCACTAAATACAGCAGTTGCAACCCACACCTCTACTACTTACATAACTGTGAAATCACCAGACTTCACTGCAAAGAGAATATGCTGTGATACGAAAATCTCATATTTAGTGTGTGCAAGCTGCATTTTTCCCCTATACAGTCCTGTCATTCCAGGACTCGAACTAGACAGTGTAAGGAATAAAAACAGTTACTGTGCAGCATGTGCCCTTTCAATGTCCAGCTTAAGCTAAAATATCACATTCTAACAGCAGCTGAAGTAAACTACATAACAATACGGGTAACTCAGAAGTATTGCACTTTATGTCGAATGACAAAGGCCCGTCTGAAACAAAGAATACACTTTGATTAAAAAAAAATAACAAGCTTTACAATGTATATGAAAACACAATAACATATAATGCATAGAATTTTGAATAAATATAGTCTCAGCATTTTTTCTGTTTTTTTTTTTTGTTTTTTTTAATAATGTGTTTTGGGCCACGAAGGACTGATTTACTGAAAACCATTTAAATGAGTCAATTGAAAGAAATTAATCTTTGGTGTATTTGTTTTCATACTAAAGCTATGGCCTCAGCACTCCATTTGCAAGTGAAAGCCCTTTATATCACATATGCATATGTATATTTTTATCTTTACCTACATCTCTACATCTCCCTCCCCCTCTCACTCTTTTTATAAATATATATATATATATATATATATATATATATATATATATATATATATATATATATATATATATATATATATATATATATACACATATATATGTGTGTGTGTATATATATATATATATATATATATATATATTAATAGAAATACACACACACATGGGTCTACTTTCATAGACCGCCACTTACCGACCGGAGGCCGACGGAAGAACGACGAAAACGACGTCAGGTAGGTTACCAAAACGCCGCTGAGAGACCGACGACGGCAACTGCGGGCGGCGTCGATAAGTGTGGAGCACGTGAAGTGACAGATGTAGTGGTGGGAGGGATAAGGTGTCTGATGCTAATGGGATTATTTGATTTGAGGAAAAAGTGGAAATGTGAGTGTGTGGTGGTGGTGGACTAAGGGTGAGGTAAGTGTGTGGAATGTGTGGTAGGCTAGAGGCTGTGTGGTGTAGTGTTAAGTGTGTTAGGGTTGGGGGAGTGAGGTGGGTGTGTGATCGTGAATTGCTTTAGGGTGTGTTATGTGTTAGGTGTGTTAGGTAGGAGTGAGTGTAGGTAATGATGTGAGCGGAGTTAGTGTTAGGGGGTTTGTGTTAGGGGTTTAGGTTTAAGTGTGTTTGAGGGTTAGTATCGGAGTAGGGGGTTAGGTTTAGGTTTAGGTTTAGGGTTAGGTTATTGTGTGCAATGTATTGTGAGTTGTCGTGTTGTTTTTGTTTCGTGTTCGGTGTGTTGAGTTATTGTTGTTGTTTGTGTTGTGATTGTGTTGTGTTGTGGGGTGGGGGGTTGTGTGTGTGATTGATTAATGTCGTTCGGTAAAGTAAATAGGTATATGATCATAGACTAATTGAACTTAACCTACCGACACCGGGCTCGACCGAGGCAGAAAAACGCCGATGATGGAGCGACCACAACAGCGTATATATATATATATATATATATATATATATATATATATATGTATATATAGAAAGAGAGGAGGATCGAGAGCTATATGTGTGTGTATATATATATATATATATATATATATATACACACACACATATGTCAACACTGTCTCAAGCATAGAATTTTTTGCAAGTGATTTCGTAATACCATACTGTACATGAGTGGCTGAATTGTTATTCTGGACTGGGCCGTGCAGGTTTTGCAGGTTTGAGGTGGGTGCTGTATGTAGAGATCAACTACATCACACTAAGAACACTGCATTGGATCTACTACTGCCATTTTACAAGCCTTGCCTACTGATTTGGAGTTCAGGGCTGAATCCAAGAGATGTAATGTGGAGGCTTTACCCTCAAAGCCACCTTACCATATATGAGCTTTACTTTCTATGATGGATGGGCTAATATTTGGTAGCCAAAGTATAATTTGTTGCACACCCTACAGTACCCTTGGCTTAGTTTCTATACTTAAAAGAGCTTTCATAGTTCACAGGAATGATATTCAGCATATATTTTACTTGTCTCATTTTTGATAGCACTTCTACACATTCCTGCTACAGTGTTATCTATAAATATAAGAACACAAAGAAAAGTTAACATTGGTGACTACATTTTCAAACATTTATTATCTGAGGAGTATGTCAGCACTGAACATGGGTGTCAGTTTCTTCTTAATTACCCAATAATCTATACCTACACAAAAAGAGTACAACATAAGGTAAAATAATATCATATTACATGAAGCTAAATTTGACAGTGTCTGGGAACAGCTGGGGAATGACAGAATGAACCACAGAAACAAAGAAGTAAGAGCCAAATATCTTTTTAAAAATCTAACAAGTAACAATTCTGAATCAGCAACTAGACTCTGCATTTTGATAATGGAAAGCATTTTCAGCTGGGAATTTTGATATTTATAGGTATGGAGGCAAGAGATGTCAATGTGAAAATGTCAGAGATTGAGAAATTAGCTTCTCACTTCACACCATTACAAAGTAAGTGGATAAGCAATCATCAAAAATCAAATATATTCTCTGAAAAATCAAAAAAATTTCCAGCTTAGCACATAATGAAGATACAGACATTGGTGACACTGCAAACGTGGCCACGTTTAGTTGAGAACTGAAAATATATTTTCTTGTGGGCAAAGAACAGGTAGGTCTTTATATAGTAAAAGTCAAGGAAAGCAGATAGAATGATTCTGAGAATCTGATGCAGATGTTGAAGGAAAAGAAACTTTTTCATATTAAACCTAATGTTGCCCCCTCTGTGACTAGGAAAAATGAATGTGTGTGGTTAATGAGCAGATAAGTACCACAAGAGTTTAACAAACAAACAAATGTGTTAAAACCCTGCAGTAACTAATGTGTTCAAACTCCTAAAATGAAAGAGATTGGAAAAGGTGAAATAAACTGACAACATTTTATGACTGAGGAGTCTAAATAACTGGCTTTGCAAAAATGTTCCTAAGGAAGCAGGACTGTAGCATGATAACATGATTTTCATCAGGTGGGCTTATGGTTGACCAGGTCAACCTCAGTCAGAACCTGATTTCCCTCATAAAATCCTCCAAAGCTAGTTACTAAAACAAAATCGTCACTGATTCTAAAGACAACACAAAGCATTCTATAGCTATGTCATGCATCTCAATGGCAACACTCAGATCTGCTCTGAGTTACAGCACAATGGCACTAAATATATACAACCAACTGATATTGCCAGCATCCTGGCAGATAGGTTCAGTGCTAACTTTACCCCACTCTCACCCCCTAAAAGGCCCATCTCTATACCGGAAGAATGCAAAGTTCCTGCAATCATGGCTGCACAGGTAAAAACCACACTCTCCAAAGCCAAGAACATAGCATCCATGGGACCTAACAACATCCCAGACTGCATTCTACATGGACAGCATAATGAACTGGCACGCCACCTAAGCACCATGTTCAATCATAGCCTCACCTCAGGCTTTATGCCCACTGAATGGCGCACAGCAATGGTTATCCCAATCCACAAAGGGGGAGCCACCATGGATGCCAGGAATTACCACCCCATTAGCCTAACGAGCCTGGTCTGCAAGGCCATGAAACGTATCATCATGGATCTCATACACAAAGACATTGGTAATCTTCAAAATCTGGACCCCACCCAGTTCGGGTTTGTAAAAGGCAGATCATGTCTCCTAAACCTGATAGACTTCTTTGAAGCAGTCACCAAAGCCGTAGACGAGGGTAAGGTGGTTTACACAGCCTATCTAGATCCCGTCGAGGCTTTTGACACCATCCCCCACTCTGGAATTATAGATAAACTCACTAAACTGGGTATAAATCCCTATGTCACAAGATGGGTTGCCAACTGGCTCACTGATAGAACCCACACTGTGAAAGTAGCAGACTCCAAATCTGACTTCAGACCAGTGACAAGTGGAGTACCAAGGGGTTCAGTCCTGGGTCCTCTCCTGTTTAGTATCTACTTTTCTGAAGTACAGCCTAACACAGAAGGTCTTTGGCTAATGAAGTTTGAAGATGACTGCAAACTAAGAGCCATAATCGAAATTCCTAATGATGTGGAATCCTGCAAAAGGGTCTCACGGAGACAGATGCCTGTTGTCAAAGGCATGGCCTCAAGCTTAATGCCAAAAAGTGCATTGTCATCCCCTTTGGTAAAAACTCTGTACCCATGAGCTACCACATAGGTGGTAGTCTATTTAACACCAAAAGTGTGATAAGAGACCTTGGGACACAGTAGTCTCTCCTTTGATAATCACATTGTCACAGTCGTCAGGAAATCCTTCTATGTGGCACACCTCATCACAAATGGTTTCTCATCCAGGAAAAAAGAGGTAATTGCTCCCATCTACTTATCACTCATTAGACCCATTATAGAGTACAACACCCCTTTTAATATGTACCTCACAAGACATTTACAACAACTGGAAAGGCCACAGAAATACCTCACAAAGAGGATTACTGGTCTCAAACAGATGACCTACGCAGACCGTCTCAAAAAACTCCAGCTTTACTCTGTCACATATCGCCTACTCAGAGGCGATCTCTGCCTAACATACAAATCTATGTCAAACCCAGAGCTGTTGGACATGCTCCACTTAAAGAAATCCCAATCCCTCCGAGCTACTCGCTCTTGGGACCTAAACCTTGTCACTACAATAAACAGAACATGCTGGAGGGACAGAATTCTGTCCTGGAGACTTCCCATACTCTGGAACAAACTACCTATCTATATCAAACAAAGCTCCTCATTAGCACTCTTCAAGAAAAATCTTGATGATTGGATGGGAAATAGGAAATTCACCCCAGGGATCACCTCTGTAGCTCTGCTCGACAAGAGCATAGGAAAATAATTTTCTTGAGTGGCGAAAGCCAGGGTACCTTTTTGGCTAGACTTATATAGGCCCTAGGGCCAATAGCCTAGCACCTACCTACAAACCTATGAACCACAATTACCAGATCTGGATTACTGCATGAAGAAATACAGTCTTTTATGAGCTACAATGGCAAATATACCACCTTCTTAGACAGGTTTATAGGTGTTTACCAGGTGTGGACCCAAGAGCCCTTTTAAGCCTAGACAGTTTACTCCAAATTTACCAAAATATTGCTGAAGTGTCAATACGCTAGTGAATTTTGAAGTTACAGTACAGGCTTGCACACACCAAGCATTCACAGGCTGTCTGCTGTCCATTAGGGACTTATGTGCCAAACCTGGAGGACATTTGCAATTTCCCCCATTATCTTTGACTATGGCTAGGGTTACACCTTGTTTCACATTGATATGAGGCCTGTTACTTAGGAGTAATCTTAGAGATACATACCTGACTTTTCACACACATCATATACAGATGATGACTTTTTGTTTAATGATCTTGCATTTCTTAATCAAGTAAATGTACTATTACCTAACTTAAATATAAAACTGCTGTGACGGAATCAGCGAGTCAACAAGATTTGGGATTACATTGCATTCTTTCAAAAACAAGAAATGTCACAGAAAGATTTGTTCATAAAAATATACTAATTCTTCAAATTTGTGCACATGGCATAGTAAGACAGTGAACAAACAATACTATTCTCTGAAAGAAATTGAAAGACTTATGAAATGTCATAATAAAATGAAAGTTTTTGGATTCCCATATGGAACTGACCCTTTTAGTCTTCTTGATATCATGTAGTTGAAGCTAGTCAGTATTCAAAATAATATCTTTAAGAGCAACATTCACGCAACATTTTTAAAGTCAATTCTTTGCACGAATATGCTAAATCTGGTATTTAGGTTTATAGCACACTTTATGGTAAAGAAAGGAGAAGATCTAATAGATAATATTCAGGACCACTGTAGAGTGGAGTGAACAGAAAAATTGTGAAAGGCTGAAAGGTGAATTGATTAGACAAAGTGAAGTACATAAGAGGATTGAATGAGGAGCAGACTTAGGTAATTTGTAGGTATCTAAGGACTGAATGGGCTACTGAATGGGGTGTCAGTTGCTTCAATAAGACACACACACAAATAAAGCAAGAAGAAGCTGAAGACTGGACACTGGAAGTGTGCATACATGCATTAAATATAGAGAGATAAGAGAACAGTGGAGTAAGGCAGTTGTGGGAAAAAGTCCAGAAGAGAAAGACAGGCATGACACTGGAATTTTCCCTTTTAGTAATGGATGCCAGCAAGGAAGCATGTTTGAGATAGAGCAGAAGATAGGGCCAATGTCAATTGCAGGTTGGATGAATGAGGAAATACCAAGCAAACGTATATGGCACAAAGAAAAGTGAACATAGAAGAGTAAAAGTTTAAAGTAGTACATAAATTAATCTAGCAGTTTGCACAGAAGACTAATACTAAGAACTGTTAAGAACTTGCTTCCTGTGGTAAAAGGTTTAATTCTGACAGCGACACCTGACTAACAGTGTGACTTTGAGCAATTCACTTAAGCAGACAATGCTCCTGGTCTGAACCTGAAAACAATCTGATTGGATAAGTGAACTGCACTAGTTAAAATACAAAAATAAATAAATAAATAAAAATAAGGTAGAAGGACTGGAACAAATGCTTAAGTAGGTAGAAGATGTTGTTGGGCCCATGGTGGTCATGTATGATCAAACTGAGAAAAGAAATATGCGAAAAGAATAAGAAGGTAGTAGCAACTGTCTGTGTTATTGGGAGCAGTATGGTGTATCTGAACTATGACTATGCTTGCAATGCATGATGAAGTTTTCAATATTTGGAAGAGTACCTTTTTTTCTTTTATGGTGCAGTAAAATTGTGTATTCTGGATATGGAACATAATCCAAAAGAGCTGCTTTCAGTGTAACTGACTTACTTCAGTGGAAGGCCTATCTGTAAACAGGCTTACCTACAGGGACTAGATTCCAAAACATCTGCTCTCAGCCTGGTCTCAGTGTAAATGGTCACGTACCCTGAGAGGAAGTCTTTCGGAATCAGGTCTATGGTGTGTTCCAGATTCTTAACTGAACATAAATAAAAAAAAAAAAGAATAGCTAAGTCATTATTGTACTTCCTGGCAACAGAGTTTGTCATGAGAAGCTTCTCTCACAAATGAAGACGGTGAAAAACAATTCAAGGTTTCACCTTACAGATGTACACCTGGGAGTACTTTAGCTATATTGCCATGAAAACTGATAGTGCAAGTACAGAACATTTTGAGCAAGAAAAACAATGACATTATCTATTTCTGATTAGTATTAAATGTAAGCCTCTGATGCTTATTTGGACTATATATGGTAATAATTGTCATAGGTTGACACATGCTTGCTTAATATTTCCTTTGTGGGAGCACCTTTCGGTGAAGTTTAATTATGTCAAAAATGGTATCATGCTAGATGAAAAATACTTTCACCCAAATTTATACAGTCAATGAAGTCATTCCATATTCTATTGTGTGGTGTATGACTCTCAAATTTGGCTTCTAGCACAGCATGCATAAAATTGATTCTCCCTTGTTCCCTGACCTGGGGGTAATTAAGTAGTTTGGCTTTGAGGTAGGCAGAAAAAGCAGATACATTTTGGATAATATTACTGTAGCCCCTAAACCTAGGCATACTTGGTATTTTGTTCCTTTGCCAAAAAAGTTGAACAGCCCTGCTCTAAAAAACTTAAGACACCAGACCTAAAATCTATTATATTAACTGTCCTAATTCAGAATGTGGGATATATTTCCCACAGCTGAAATCAGTGCCATAATAGTGTGCACTGGTGGAAGTCTGGTACTTTATATAGGTGGCTCTATTCATTACACAAACCATTAAGACAGTTATATCTGTATTTATATCTATATCTATACATCTGCAAGTGCTAACACATTCTGCTATACATCTGCACAACAAGGAAGTGCTAACACATTCAGAAGTACATAGGTTTTGAATGTATTGAAATTATTTTGCAGAGACAGAGTTTGTGTGGTGTCACATATCCTATTAGAATGGGGCTGTTTTCTGTTCCTGTATCAATATAAATCTATCTGTGCATATGTTTGTGTGTGTGTGTGTGTGTGTGTGTGTGTGTGTGTGTGTGTGTGTGTGTGTGTGTGTGTGTGTGTGTGTGTGTGTGTGAGTGTGTATATATATATATATATATATATATATATATATATATATATATATATATATATATATATATATATATATATATATATATATATATATATATATATATATATAGCTATAGATACAGATATATATATATATATATATATATATATATATATTTATATATATATATATATATATATATATATATATATATATATATATATATGCATTTATATGTATGTATGTATGACAGGTGGTGCAGAGGACTAAGGCTGTGAACTGCTGTGTAAAGTTTGATTCTCTCAACCATCATTTGCCTAGTTTGTGTCTTAGAGAAAGTGACTTATCTTGACAGTGCTTAGAGGCAACCGACTTGGGCTTCTCAATGGTCCCCAGGTCTGCAAGTCTAGTAACTACCTATGAACCAATGATTGGATTATTTCTCTTATATAGTGACATTATTAAGACATTATTTAAGAAAGAATTTAATCAGCACTCTATATGTAATTGTATGATGACACTTTAGTTTTCTTCCACTTATTCTACTCCATATTAACTGATGTACTGGACATGCGAATGGCACCTGCATCCACAAGCTTCAATACTTAACTGCTGTCCAAAGGAAGCCTCTCCATACTGGCTTCTCTCTCTCTCTCTCTCTCTCTCTCTCTCTCTCTCAATCCCTGTTTTTTTTTGTTTTGATTTTTTTTTTTTTTTAACTTTGCTAGTTTACATCTCAGTTCCATTTCATAAGAATTCTAGACATGGTCAAAAAAGGGGGAACAAAGGACAGAATCAGGAATAATTTTACTAAGTCACTTATAAAGTTAATACAACAACAGATTTTGACATCAAAGTGCATTGTCTGAACAATCTGAATTTTGAAACTCTGTCTGGCATTATTGGCGAACAGAAATCTTTGGTGATTTACTGGAAAATCAAAAAAAAAAAACTGTCCTCATACAAAACTATGAAGAAAACTGGGAATGCTATGCAAAACTCTCAAATTTGAGCAGTATGATTATTAGTGCTATGACTGAACCTACTGCTCGTAACCATACCTCTCCACTGTACAGTGCTTTAAAAACATTCTGATTCTTTTTTTTATGAAATTGTGCCCAGTTTCTCATGACATATGTTAAAGATGTCATTATTTAGAATAGTCCACATAATCTATCAGAAAGTCTGGCTGCTTAGCAATACTTTAGTGGCCTGACTCCTTTCTATCAGTATATGCATGATTCAGAATAGGCTCACTGATTGAGCTGTCAAATCTGCATGCACATTTTTAATACCAATGGTCTTTTAGTGAACAAATATATATCATATAGAAATACAGATGTATATCCATGAACTTGCATAAAATGTTATAGACCTATTCAAATTAGTTTTTACCAGTCGCATGATTGCAACTTTAATTTTCTAAACATATGCTCTGAAATGTGAATGCATTTTCCCTGTGCTTCAAAATAACTGGAAAACTGCAATGACTTACATAGGATTTTCAGTCATTCAGGCTGAAATTATCAGATGGACAAAAAGCCTTACTTCACTCAGCTTTATTTTTTTTAATAATGTTACCTTACAATGATAAAATGTCTTATGGGCAAATCACTGAAGGTTTTAAGATGCTGAATTAAAGTCAGAGATACATCCAAATTACTTCAAAATAAAGCCCAAGAATCCTTCACTGAGGTAGAGAACTGGCTAAACAACTACCAACTAACATTAAACCCCCCAAAAACACAGCTAATACTATTCCACCCAACCAAACACTGCAACGCCACCTTTACCATCATGTCTACCAATGGCACCCTCATCACTCCAGTAACTGAGGCTAATCTCTTAGGCATCACTATTGATCATCAACTTAAATACAACAAGCACATATCCCAAACTATCTCTAAAGTCCATAAAAAACTAGGTTGCCTATATCATTGCAAACTATTCCTAACCCCTGAGACTAGAGCAACAATATCCAGAACTCATCTCTTATCAACACTACTTTACGCCTCCCCAGTTCTCACCAATATTAACAAAACTGACCTGAACAAACTCTCTACATGCTACAATAAAATAGCTAGGTTCGCTGCCATTAATAGATCACATTCCCACCATTGCCTATCCCTAACTAAACTGCACTGGTTAGAATTTCCAAACCTCCTACGTTACCACCAACTTATCATAGCCCATCAAATTCCTTTCCATCCGGGGAAGTGCCCTGCCCTTGCTGACATGCTAAACTTTCACAACCCTAAAAGGGAGCTACGTTCATGTATCAAAAACCCGATTGAAGTTAATCCATGCAATAACAGTTCTGAGAAGGCCTTACTCTCCCATGATGTTGCCAAAGCATGGAACACCCTCGCACCTGAACTCAGGTTACAAAGTCACACAGGCACCTTCAAAAGTCTTCTTAAATTACACCTCAATACTAACCCTCTCTGCAACTGCAAAGACCCCGCTTGAAGACCTGCTTTTCCATATGTAAGTGACCCGTTGAAGCCTTTAATGCATACACTATGCTCTCACCTGAAATGTACTTTTTGTATATATTGTAAATAATGGCACTACTCCTGAGTATCTTATTGTTCTACATAATTGTTTTTTGTACTTCATTGTTTCTCTTATCTTGTATGCCAGTTTTATTGTTATCTAAAACATGTATGTACACTGTTATTTCTTTGGAGCTTTTCTACCCGGGACTCCACTGAAAAAGGACACATGATGTCCAGTTGGATTTATCCTGGTAAAATAAATGTTAAATAAAATAAATAAACACATTTTACAATAAAGTCCTCACTATAAAAATCTAATCTAAGTTTTTTCTGTTCATTTATTAGTTCCTACATTTTATTTGTGTTTTTTTTACTACTCAAATTGATTGAAACAGTAATGAGATCAAGCATTTATTTGTATGCCACACACTGGCTCAAAGACTGCCTGCAGCTGTGCTGAAGCAATGTGATATACAACTAGGAATTACATAGAGATGCTCTGTACAGCAGATGATGAGCAAATCAGAAGTTCTTTGTATCTAACACATCTCAGACTATTTGCATTGTACACTAGTAGCTGGCAGCCACTTTCTCTAATTATATTTTCCATAATGTCTAAAGGGAAAATTATAACCAAATTTGCTCTTGCAGCTAATAGGCATATTACTGAGGCTGTATAAGTGTATTGAGCAGTAATAGTGTAATACAGCTATACAATGCATCGAAGAACAGAAAAAAGGGAACTATGGTAAATTAAAAATGTCAATCACCCTTCCCATGACATAGAAGTTCTTATTCCCATACTAGCGGTTACTGAAACATGGTTAAAGCTGTGGAAAACACTCCAGCAGTGCAAAGCGTTCCACACATTTCGATGGTTACTGCACAGGCAGGGATTAAAGGTGAATACATCTCAATTTATTCAATAGCAACCTCACCTCAAGGCTGGTCGAACAGGATGATGGGATTGAGCTTCTCCCATTCATAATTGTAATAGAGTAAGTCCCACATCATATCCTTGCAAGCTATAGGTCCCCCTTAATGACCTAGGAAACCCTTAACACATACATAAATTTAGTGGAGTCACTGACCAGTCAACCATACCTCATGTATGGTTCATGGCTGGTTTTACCCACCCCATTATAAACTGGGAATTGTACATGACTCCAAAGTTGCAGACCCCAATTCCTGGACTTTGTAAACAAAATCAGCCAGAACCAGATAGTCCACATGCCAGCTAGGGGAGCAAACATACAGGATCTGATCTTCAAAAATTTGGGAGAATGCTGTATACCCAGTATAATGTGTTGTCTGGTAAAGGCAGACCATAAAGCTGTTTCCTTTAAAAACACATGACCCCAGTTAACCCCCATAGCATTTAGAAGGTATTCTAAGGTACATTCCCATTATTATGTTGCTAACTGGCAAAAATGTGCCCACTCAAACCCTGACAACACAGCAACCTATGCAGAATTGTTCACAGATAGAATGCACAACCATGTTAACAGATGCAGAAAGAAAGTTGTGCCTACCAAGAATAAGCTTGGAACAAACTTAAGAAATAAGCCATCCTGGTGGAGTCCAACCATCAATAGGTTGTACAACAAAAGGAAGAAATTATTAGCAAAAGCAGAGAAATACAACATTGAGCAAGACAAAATCTCTCTCATCAATCTAAGCAAACAACTCAGAGGTCTAGTCAAGTCTAACAAAGACAATTTTGACATTAAAATAGTCTCTTATGCTATTTTTGCTTTAGCTGTGTCCTATGCTATGGGCTTTAGCTATGCCCATAACCCCAATGCCTGTACATAACAATGTGGAGAAATAGTAGTAAAAGGAGCCACCCACATGGAGCCATCAGAAATAGCTAATATACTGACTGATAAATACAGTTCCAATTTTTATCCCACTGTCCCGCCACCTGCCAGCCCTCAGGAAATACCATAGAATATACCCCCCAACTATCACTAGGAAACAGATCTTCAACACACACTCCAAAGCTAAGAACACCACATTGATGGGCCCTAATAATATTCCAGGATGCCTCCTAAATGGCATGAAACACAGCCTATCAGAACCACTGGAGTCACAATTTAACCATAGCTTCATGTGACATGAATGGAGAACTACAACAATCATCATTCTATAGAAGGGTAGGCCTTCTGCTGAAACCAGGAACTACAGAGTTATAGGTCTGACTAGTCTTATATGTAAAGCCATGGAAAGAATTATCAGAGAGATGATTAATAATGACCAGAGGCACAGTGGGCTTAACCAGCACCCTGGGCCAGTCCATGATGTAGCACCCCACTACCTCTTGCTCAAAGAAAAGAGAGCCAAAAAAAAGGTGCAGTTCGGATAGATGGCTTGGAGCAGTCTGATGCACATGCTACCTCCTAAATACATGCCCCCTCCTTGCCACAGCTTTTCATTGGTAGAGCAAAAAAGGGCAGCTCTAATAGACTGATCATGGAAGTCTGAAACACGTGCCCTCTCCCAAGCACACACCCCCTCTTTGACATATGCCCCCTCTCAACCACAGATCTTCACAAGAAGAGCAAAATAAAAAAGGTCAGAAGTTGCAGGAAGAAGAATGTAGGAATGGCTCTTCAGGATTGCACTCTCTAATACCTTGAACCTAGGGCACATGACCCCTAGCCCCACCCTTGCTCTGCTACTGATAATGCCAGTGGAAACCTTCAGAAATGGAATTCAACCAATTTTTGTTTAGTCAAAGGCAGATCTTGCTAACTTAACCTGGTGGACTTCTTTGAGAAAGTCACCAAAACAATGGACAAGGGCAACATAGTGTATACGGCCTACTTTGATCTGTCCAAGGCATTTGATATAATACCTCATTTGAGCATTATAAAACAATCATGGAATTAGGCAGAACCCCAATTTTACATGCTGGATAGCAAGCTAGCTGTCAGGTAGGACTCAGGAAGTTAGGATAGAGGACCTCACCTCCACATGGAGGCCACTCACTAGCAGAATCCCACATGGATCTTTGTTTAGTCCGCTCCTTTTTAGCATCTATTTTTTGGAAGTCAAAGATGATGTTAAGAACCTTCAGATGACCATGTTTGCTAATGATTGCAAACTGAGATCAGTCATAGAATTCCCTCAATGACACCAGTATCCTCCAAGAAGGCCTAATACAGATAAATAACTGTTGCCAGAGCCACAGTCTAAAATTCAGTAACCTGACTTTTATCCAACATCCAACATCCAATCCCACACAGTTTTTGTCTTGCATTCTTCTAGCATCGCAATGTCCTTCTTTTCCTATAACCACCACAAATGCATACACTATTCAGGCTGCACCCTGACCGGGACCCACTGTGATTGAAGCATTGCCTCACTGGTTCTGTAGAATATTGCCTTAGAATACATTTGAAAATTCTGTTGGCTGTTACCAGTATCCTCTCACTAAATCACTGGTGGTCAGGTCAGGTCAGTTCAAGTGAAAACCCCTTCTACTGAATATAAACAGTATTTTGCTGTTGTTGTTGTTTGTATTTTTTTTTTTTTGTAAGGAGGCTTATCTCCCACTGCCCATATGGTTAAGGTCTTTATTTTATAGACGTATGAACCCCCCCCCTCCTGGCTATCATTATATGCCAAATTAATGGTATCTCATCAGTGGGGAAACTGCAGGGTCCATTGTCACTGAAAGTCATTTCAGTGATTTTATGCTCAAATGGTGTTTGCTGAAAGAATCATTGTACAGCTGTCAAGCTCCTGATGATGTTCTCAGTCTCCTAACATATATCAGAAAAGAAAACAAAGATGAGTGCCAACACAACTGACTCCTGTATGACCCAATTAGTTACTTTCCCTTTTCTTGTCATTGTCCCTCTTACCATGGCCCCCTTTCCCTGCCAGCCAGTTCCTTATTCATAACAGTACAGCCAACCCCTCCAGCTGTCCTAGTAGCTTTCTCTGCAGGAACAAGACAAAAGCCTGGTATGATCCTCATTTAAGTTGTCCTGTTTCAAATCTACAAACCTTGATCCATTCTGACTGGTAGTTTCTTTCTGACATGAAAACCTATCAGTCATTGTCTTGAAGACTACTGTCCTGCTAGAAATCAGAAAGGATTTTCCTCAGTTTCCTTCCTTGTCTAACCTTGCCACTGGATTTAGGTTATCAAGCCTGAGTTATGTACATTTTATTGTCCTATCTTTCTTGTATAAGGGTACTGTAGTTATGGCCCTCATTTCCTCAGATTATTATCTTAAGCGACCTGCTGAAAATCTCCACCAAGGTATCTGACAGTACACTGTTCAGATTTATGAGGACAGTGATAGGTAGCTCATATAGTCATTGCAATATCTTCCCTTAGAGAAGCTAGTTCCCACTCAAATGCCTCCCTCTGTATTCTGTTACATATCCAATGGCAACCTCATTCTGTCTCATCTCCTTACCAGCATGAAGCCACCCCTTGCTCCTTTCTAGTCCTCCATGATCTGTCACCTATCTTGGCCTAGCCTGGAAAATCTGCTTTTCTGTATGCTTGGAGAAGATGTTGTTCACTTTTTTGGCTCCTTCTAGAAACTTTATTTCAGTCTAAGCCTGTACTGAAGTCATACATCTAAAGCAAACTATATTGTTTGCTGATGTTTGTTTGTATTTTAGGGGCTAAGTTACATACTGTCTCTTCCTGATGCATACAGTTCATTACCACTTCTTAGACAGATTGTGTGAATTCAGATGTTAGCTGATTGCCCACATTTCAGTGGTGCTACTGTGATACAGATTTGCAGATTTGTTGATACTTTATATGAAGTTATCATACAAAACTACTGAGAAAAAGCTGATGTCACTACTCTGGATATTCAAAGTGCTTAAACAGAAATTATAAGAAGTGATAACATCACAAGATTTATTCTTGTACAGTTTTGCAAAGCAGTTTTTACTTATTAAATGAAAAAATGCAACTTATTTTATAGATAAGCATATACATGATGTTCAAAAGAAGGCACGGATGTTTTTTATCAAATAATTTTCCTCAGAATGCATCAATGAGAGCATACCAAATCAAAACATCTACCACATTCAATTTATATTTTCCAGAATAAGCACATATATATTTTAAATGTGTAAATGGAAAGCATTAACCATGAATGAATATGGTGACTTTGCAAAGTCATAGTCAATAAATGCTAGCAGTACAAACTTAATTAAAAAGTGAATGCTGTTTCATATATATAATCTCTTGTAAAAGTTCACTATTTTAAAGTCATTCGTAGACTCATAAAGTAGAATTTTTAAGTTACTTGCATGACCCTTGAAAGTCAAAAGGCACATTATTTTTATAATCATACTTACATAATTTATAATTAAAACAAGAAAAGGAGATCCAAAAGTTGTGGTGATCTCAAAGATACATTCTATAAAATGAAACAATATCAGCTACTGGCTAAGAGTTTGAACATTGAATCAATCACTGCAGAGCTATTAGAGTCTGAATACAGTTGCAATATTGAAATATAGTACATAAAAAATGAGGGTGTTAATTCTGCACAACAGTTTAATGCTTCTTTGATTCTGACTAATACTGTCGTGTCATGCTAACAGACTACCAGTGCCTTCTTGATGACCGTAGAACCTCTAGTATCTAGATCATATTTCCAGAATGTAATACTAAACTATTTGAATATTACTTGGTTGTAATATTTTTCAAAAGACTACATTCTTATAGTTTCATTTAACATAACATTGCTGTGTACCTACAAAAACATAAATACACAGATAATATTTTTTTATCTATGATAGAACAATTACATTGTCAACCACTGAATAAATAAGAACATCACATTGATTTCCATTCCATTGAAACAATAAAATTGGCATTGCCATTGGACCTGCAGGGTGCATTACCTGTACTTCTGGCTGAATGTAATTCACAATCATCAGAATGGGTTTTATCATGTGTCCAGCAGTAGAAAAAAGTCCTGTCCTCCATAAAGACCCAATTGACATAACAAGCAAACATACAATGAAACAAAACTTTTCTATCCATTTGCCAGCCAATCATGTAAACATGCAACAAAA
Organism: Protopterus annectens; assembly: GCF_019279795.1. Classification (NCBI taxonomy): domain Eukaryota; kingdom Metazoa; phylum Chordata; order Ceratodontiformes; family Protopteridae; genus Protopterus; species Protopterus annectens. The sequence goes on from NC_056733.1 coordinate 1,679,254,704, forward strand.
AAAAATGTAACTATAGGTAGATAGATATAGATAGGTGGATGACATAAATATAGATGTATATAAACATATATGTGCACACGTACACACTAATAAATATATATATATATATATATATATATATATATATATATATATATAGTTCCCTTTCACAAGATCAAATCCCTATAAACTTGAAATTCATAACCCTGAAGCCAGAATCTCGAGTTTACAGAAACTCGAAAATGTGAAGGGGAAATAAAAAAAAACACCTTTCTAAGGTGGGCTGTGCCCCCCACAACCACCCTACTTAAATATTCTACTCCGAGATTGCACTACAGTGAAGGAAAGGAAAATCTCCCCTTCTGCGCTACATGCATAAGCGCAAAATGGAAGATTTCCCAGTCCTCCGCTATAGTGCAGTCAGGAAGCTCTTAGATTACAGCTGCAAGGGTGCAGGGGGACCTAGCCCCCTGCAAAAAGGTAACTGAACTCTTTTTTTTCTAACCCTAAACTTCCCATTCACAATTTTGAGTGAATGGAAGTTCGAGATTCTGGTCTCGAGCTTATGCATTTCGAGCTTCCATTCATTCGATCTTGTGAAGGGGAACCATATATATATATATATATATATATATATATATATATATACATATATATTAAATATAACATAATTTAACTATAGCTAGATGGATATAGATAGACAGATGGTATAAATATATATGTGTGTACACATATATCTGCACACATGCATGCAAACACACACGCACACACATACACACATGCACACACACACACACACACACACACACACACACACGCACACACACACATATATATATATATATATATATATATATATATATATATATATATATATATATATATATATATATATATATCAAGAGAGAGATTAGTATATTTGTATATTTAAGACCCTGCCCTGCTACACTAGGAAACATGTCCTGTCATGACTTGAAAAGCTATGAGTAAAATAATTATTTTAGATAAATAAAAACCATTGAAATCATTTAAAAGGATAATTATTCAGGCAATAAGAGAACATTTCCTTCCTCATCAGGTTAACGATCATGTTTATTGGTGGAAATGGCCATTGGTTTCTACATTAAAAATTATTCACATGCATCTTTATGCATGAAAATACTTTTTTATGCAGAAATGAAGGTCACTTCACACCATTTTACAAATAAAATGATTTAAAAAATTACTTCCAAACATGGAAATAAAAACATATACAGTTTTGCTTATGGTATTAATATTAGTGGATGCGAAGGTGGCAGGCAGTTATGGTACTTTCGGTTCCAGCAATAAAAATTAGCCTTTTGCTGAAATGTTAATTTAACAGTTTGTCAATTACATAACTTTATTCACAAATGCTTATCCACACAAACCCAACATAATTTCAGATGAAATCCAATGTTATGTAACTGCCGCCTTCCAGACGATTAATATTAATGCTCTAAATATGGCTGTGTATGTTTAGTCTTCTGTGTCCGGAAGAAACTTTAGAACTAAGCTTCTTTTTAAATGGTGCAAAATGCTCTTTTTTCAGAGGAAAAAAAAGTATTTACATGCATAAAGATCCATGCGGACACTTTTGGCCATGAAAACAAAAGTTTTGTTTCACACATTTAAACTTGAAATGGATGATAAAACAAGCACATCCCTCACTCATAACCAATCAAAAGTTCATTTAAATTTTCAGTTTGCACACTCTTCCAAGCTAACAGAAAGACTTTGAAAAAAAAATAATATCTAAGTCACAGCTTACAGTTTTATATGCTACTCTGAAGTTTTTCATTAAGCACTTGATAGACGTTTTGGCATGTGTTGATGGCTGGACAAGTGTTTTATCCCAGAGATCTGGCAGGACCAAACCAGGAGGTGTTAACTGCACTGTGGTTGGGAACACAAGTTTTCTGGGAGGGGTATTTTTGTAATATGTCATATGTCTCTGTGTGTGAAGGAAAAGATATGGGAGGAGAATTTGTGGCTATGTTCCAACTAATAGATACTGACAGACAAAGAGGATTGCAGAGGTAGAGGTAGAAGCCTCATGGAGAAAGATCTGGCAGCAGCACTTGCAAACTTGGTCTGCACATGATGCTTCATCAAACCATAATAAAATGGAGATATAAAGTAACAATATATACATTCAATCTATTGCAAAACATCCAATTAGATCATTTAAATACATCATGTGATCTTAAATTGGGCTTTAAAGAAACAGTTTCATTTACGCCATATTAATTATCCGATTGTAAAGTAATGATCCAAACTGTTTCTATTTCCTCAGTTCTGTTACTAACATCTCCTAAGCTCTTATTACACCTGACCAATTGAAGTACTAAAAAACTAAAAACATGTCCAGATCCTTCTTTATATACATGCCTGCCTAGTGCATTGTTATTATCAGTTCTGCGAATGTCATATGGTCATGAATCCGTTCTCTAAGAAAACGATTCCTGTTCCCTACATAGAAAGCAGGGCATTTTTTACATCTAACCAGTTAAACCAAATTTCTAGATGAAGTCAGCATAAAATATAAACTTGAACATTTTATTAAGGTATCTTACTAGTTTGCCATGTTGCTTTTCCTTCTTCAAATCTTGGTTCCTGGTATAATGTTTTTATGAAGAAGCTTTGCTTTATCCACTGTATGCATTTTTGAGTCTGAATATCATTAAATATGTCAATGCTGTCAGAGGCCAAAACAGGACATCAGATCAAGTTATACATAAAGCCATTGACATGATAAATGCTGCAAAAGATCAGGCAATGTGCCTGGTACAGAAGCAGAGGCTGATGGGAGGAAGTCCAGCAACTGAGTCACCATTAACAAAACAGAAGAGATGCTAGCATCCCTGCATGATATTCAGACATTTCCACAACCCATGTTAAAGTCTTAAATAATGGTGTAAATGTGGGCTCGTTGTAACATGGAAAGCTTATGTCATAATAGGTAATTGTCTGGCATAACTATAGCTAGGTTATCTGATGCCCTGTGCAGTTCAACAATCTGGATTTTCCATCAATTGTAAGTTGAGTCAAAAAAGTCCTTCTTTTAAATTATACAAAACCACTTTTTACAAATGTGTACAAATGTGACATATGGAATTGACTTAACACAACTAAATAACACACACTGAGGTCTGAAGCATTTCAGCCCTGACTGCAAAATGCAATATCAGCATTTATTTCTTCAAGTCAGTACTGCATTATCACATGGCTACATCTGCTGATCCTACTCCATAACACATTGTGCTTGGGGCAGTTCCCCCTTTCTTCCCACCCTACCTACACCTCTGTTGTTTGATGTAGCACAACCTGCCATGACTACACTTTTTTATAGGAACCTCTAGTCTACAGTTGTAAAGGCCTTGGCATAAGGTATATTATCTTTTAATTTTTAGTAGCACTATATTAAATAGTATTATTCTCCTCAATTAGATTAAGCTGTTGTTAGGAAGAGTTTATGTAGTGTGGTTGATTTCTTTTGTTTTCTTACAGGTGCAATGCTATAAGGATTCTCTACTGTGGATATGCAGTTGTCTGATGTTAGAGAATTGTCTGATAATGATAACCAAATTCCCATATGGTTAAGCATCACAGTGAAAGTGCTGGACATGGGCAATGTGATACCCTCATTCCAAGACCATAATATAACATAGTTTTTGAGCCTTTGCAGCCCACCCTATAAATTATAGTCTGACATACAATGACAAGAAGATGCAGACAGATCTACACACAGAGGAATTTCTTCACCTGTGGTACACTTCACATTGTTTGATTTGACCTGCGTTAAGCAAGAGGAAAACAGTGTGGACATCATGCCACTGGCAGTGCACACTATGAGTACCATCTGCCACTCAATATATTTTTGTCCACTGCAGCAATAAAGCATATATGCATAGGATCATAGGAGGTTACTAGGCTATTAGCCATGAGGCCCTTATAAGCTTAGACAAGAGTTTGGCCCATGTTTAGACAAATCAGCACCCAATTCCCCTGTTCAGCAGGGACACAGATGGAATCCCAGGGGTGTATTTTCTATTTCCCATCCAGTTATCCAGGTTGCACTTAAAAAGGGGTAAAGATGTACTCTGCTTGATGTGGAGAGGGAGTCTATTCCAAAGATAGGGGAGTCTCTGGGACACAAATCTGTCCCACCAATATGTCTTATTGATGTCACAGACCAGGTTGAGGCCATGTGTGCAGGTTACTTGAGTGGAGATTGACTTGTGGATATGCAGCAGTCCCATCAAGGCGAGGTCCGAGATTGTCTTATATGCCAGACAGAGGTCACCTCTGAGGAGTTTGTATGAAACTGAGTAGAGGGATATGGCTTTTAGCCTGTCTGTGTATGGAAGATTGTTGAGGTCCTGGATTCTCCTGGTGAGGAACCTCTGTGGTCTCTCCAGCTGCTGCACATGCTTTCTGAGGTACATGCCAAATGGGGCATTGCACTCAAAAATGGGCCTTATAAGACAAGAATACAGGGATGTTATGTCTTCCTTGTCCCTGGATGAGATACCCTTACTTATGAGCTGGGCCATGTAGAAAGCTTTCCGTACAATGGAGGCAACATGGTGGTGAAAAGTCAGGTTGCTATCAATCTGGGTGCCCAAATCCCTCATGACTGATTGCGTGCTTAGGCTGTTGTTATTAATGTGATCGTTTGTGGAGATGTCACTCTCCCCAAAGGGGATGATGATGCATTCTTTTTCATAGGTTTATAGGTAGGTACTAGACTATCGACCTGAGGGCCTACGTAAGCCTAGCCAACAAGGTTCCCTGGCTTACACCACCCAAGAAACATATTTTCCTGTGCCACTGTCGAGCAGAGCCACAAAAGTGATCCCTGGGGTGTATTTCCTATTTCCCATCCACTCATCAAGATTTTTCTTGAAGAGTGCTAATGAGGAACTTTGCTTGACATAGATGGGTAGCCTGTTTCAGAGTAGGGAAGTCTCTGGGACAGGAATATATCCCTCCAGCATGTCCTGTTTATTGTGGTGACAAGGCTTATGTCCCTAGACTGTGTAGTTCGGAGGGATTGGGATTTCTTTAGGTGTAGCATGTCCAACAGCTCTGGGTTTGACATAGCTTTATATTTTTGCATTCAGCTTGAGGCCATGTTTCTGGCACTAGTCATTTGTTGGGTGAGACCCCCTTGGAGAATGTCCATGTCACTAGGGGAATTGATGATAGTGCCCAGCTTGCAGAGTTCTGCAAATCTGGCTAGCTATAGCGCACTGGTTTTGGCCTGCACTTCAGAAAAGTATATCCCAAATAACAGAGATCCCAACACCAAATCCTGGGTTACACCACTCGATACAGGTCTACTGCTTGAGGTGGTGTCCCCTATTTTGACTAGGTGGGTTTTATCAGTGAGCCAGTTAGCTACCCATCTGGTATCATACAGATTGATGCCTAGTTGAGAGAGTTTATTTATTATGCCTGAGTGGGGAATAGTGTTGAAAGCTTTGGCCAGGTCAAGGTAGGTGGTGTGCACTGTCTTCCCCTCGACCATGGGTTTGATGACTGTCTCAAAAATGTCGAAAATTTAACAGACATGACTTCTTTTTGATGAAGCCAAACTGTGTGGAATCAAATGTTTGAAGGTTTTCAATGACCTTGTTAATGAGATCCATGATAATCTGTTCCATGACCTTGCAGATCAGGCTAGTTAGATTGATGTGATGGGTCTATAATTTCCCGTATTGGTGGACGCTCCACCTTTGTGTAAAGGGGATGACAGTGGTTGTGCTCCACTCAGCTGGGACAAAGCTGGTACTCAGGATTTGGATGAATAGGGTGTCTAATGGTGTTGCAAGTTCCTGCCTGAGTTCATGTAGGATGCAGCCAGGGATGTTTTCGGGTCCCATGGAGGCTGTATTTTTTGCCTTTGAGAGATCAGTGATGACCTGATCCCTAGATATAAGGGGAAGGGGGCAGGTACTGGGAATGTTCTGATTTACTGATGGGGGGGGGGGCAGAGGCTTGAAATTTCTGTTGAATCTGTCAGCCAGCAAGTTTGCTATATCTACTGCATTTGTATATGTGGTGTCGAGGACCACCAGTTCTGAATAGATCTGGTTGCTACTTTTGAGATTACGGACATATGTGAAGAAGGCCTTATGATTGTCTCTAGTAGATATGGCCAATTTGAACTTGAAGATTGCTTTGGAGGATTTCACTAGTGCTCTTATTTACTTGTTTGGGCTAAGGAGAGATTGCTTCCAATTGGCATCTGCTCCCTCTTGGTCCTGAACAGCAATTTTTTTCTTTTGTTATAGAGTTTATTTATTGCAGATGTCCACCAGACAGGTTTACTCTTCCTTTCGGAGGATGATTTAGTTCTGTCAGGTATTTATATAAATATTCATATAGTCATTTGATATAGTTTTGGATACAGGTGCCAGTTCCTAGAGATGGGGAGAAGGCTATGAAGCTGTTTATACCATCCCTCAGGAGGCTGTAATCAGCTTTGGAGAAGTTTTTTTGTTTGACCCTAGCTAGAGGGGAGTCAGTGGAGATTATTTTATGGGTGGGTGATTAAGCTGAGTTACAGACGTTTGTGGGTTATTTAGAGTCCACTACGGAATTTCTGAGATTTACAGTTCATGCCTCCTGTCACCAAATATTATTATTGGATGTTTTATTGAAACTTGATACATATGTGAAGTTTAGTACCATAGCATTTCATAAGTCATGCTGGAAAAATGCATTGCTGCATAGGGGCAGCATGCACCCCCCCATATTTTTTCTAATATTGTTAACAATCAGTTTTTAAGAACATCCAGGCTGTTTACTCAGGAGGATATTTTTCTCCATCAAGCTGAATGGTGTTATAACAACAAATAAATTAATAGAACCATATGTGACCTTAAAAGTATGCATTATAAGAAAGGCAAACTATGGTTTTCTTCTAAACAAGGAGGTAATTTGCCTGTTATGAGCAGTAACTCTAAAACAGTCAGAATATTATGTCTATAGTAGTGACTCTAGGCAAGTCTGTGATATTATACATAGCAACTGGAAACTGTTTATGGTGGACAGTAAGATTAGGGGCATAGTAGGAGATGCTCCACATTTTATGTACAAAAGGAATAGCAATTTGAAGGATATGCTCTGTTATAAAACATTTGATATGGTTAGTGCCATGTTTCAGAGTACCAAGAAAGGCACATATTCTTGCAAGAGGTGCAAGCTTGTGCATTTTTTAAAAACTCTAATATCTTTATAGATCCTGTTACTAATAAACTGTATTGTTATAAGGGATGTGCTTCTTGCAACAGTAAGAATGTGGTCTGTACAGCCAGCTGTGATCAGTGCACCTCGTTTTATGTTGGCAAGACTAATCAGATGTTGAACAGCACATTCTACAACATGTTGACTCTATTAGGAATGGACTGGAGAGCAATGCATTATTCCAGCATGTTAAGGAATTTGTGGATCATAAGTTCTTTTTTATGGTGATAGTATTAAGCCCACTACTGGGGCGGGGCATCAGGAATAACACAGAGGTGAAAGAGATGAATTGGATAGCTGGTCTGCGAGCTGATATCCCCCCTGGTCTGAATGGTTACATCCCTTTGAAATCTATTCTGAAAGCTCACAGACTATGACACAATGGTATATTCCAGTGTTTCTCTTATGTCAACAGCCACCTCTTAAACCTATGTTTTTATTTTGCAGGTATGTTTCCGGTTTAATGAATGGTTTTATTAGCTATGTTTTGGTAGGATGTTTAATGCCTACTGCTTTTAGATGATGCAAGACTCTTTTTAAATGTTAGTACTGTTCTTTGCTATGCTACAGATCTGTGCTTGCATTTTTAGTTTTTAAAATGTATTTAATTGTAGATTGCCTTTTAGTAATTGTTTAATGCAATCAAGTTAATGATTTTATTGGTTTTAATTGTTCTCATGAGATTATTGGTGCTTTAGAGCTTTAAATATGTGTCTTCAGAGTTTGCATTTCATTGTGTTGGATCTGATGAAGGAATTGTTTCCGAAAGTGCTTACTCTGTGTGCACTTCATTAAATGATATAAGGAAAGGCAGCATGGCCATGATATAAGGAAAGGCAGACAACACAATGCTTGTTGAGGTGATAGAGATAGCACATGGTCTACATGGTGACCTCAGGCTCTGCATGGGACATCGGTGCAATATCAGTGTCATATGATGTAGAGAGTTTGCACACAGCAAGTGGCCCTGTGCTGTCAACCTCATGGCTGATGCACTTTCAATGCCTGGTCCACCTCCATCTCTTTTAGGCAGGGCCACTATGAAAGGAAAAGACCCCAGTCAGACACACATAATTCCATTATCTCCTCTTCATTACTGAGTGTTGAGGAAACAATGTTGTGATGTGAACATCCACACACTTGGGTTGCCCATGATGTGTTTACCCATGGCACTGGTCACTGTTCTTGGTCGTGTAGAACTTCATTCTCTCAATGTGGTTTAGAGCATGTCTACAGCCCTCCCTCCAGGAGGGGGCAATCTCATGGATGGGGTTGTGCTGCAAAGTACTGAAACATTACCTTCAGCATTTTTAAATTTAGTTTTACTCTGCCATAATCATGACCATCCAATAGTAAACATTTAAGAGTTATTGAAAAATTATTATCGTAGCTTACAATGCACTCCTGAGAACTTAATTATAAATAGAATATGTATTTTTCTACGTATACTGTGAATTCACTGTATTATATAATAAAAATTGTTTGTTGAGATTTCTTTATTGGTTATGACAGGTACAGCAGAAACTGCACATAGCATGAGATACAGTATAGGTGACTGCAGTGTGGCAATTTATCTGTTACAATCTTAATGGCATAGGTGTCTTAACTTGCTTCTGTAATTCTGCACTTCTTGGTGAAACAAGTAAGTAAATGAAAAACTTCTAAAAGTTGGATTAATGATACTATTATACAAGAAGAATGTAAGAAACCTGCTATAGTAGACATATTTTTGGAGCACTGCACTTATGTCTAGTTAATGCAGTGGGACTCTATATTTTCAGTAACAAGGATTCAGATATACCAGTAACAGTAAAGACCTTCTGGCATGGAGAAAAGCACTTCTTTTTGCTTTTGTCCCATTGTTATGCCTGCAGATCATTTGAAACCCCCAGCCCCAGCCCTTGATCACATCCAGTTGTACTACTTTTGAATAATAAGAATTGATCATATGGCAAACATTATTCAGACAGGCAACAGGAAATTTCCCATGATTGCCCCAAGCATTACCTCTGGAAAAAATGTGAATGTCAGTTCCAGGACTTGATAAGCTTTCCCGTCTGTTTGGCACCCTCCCCCCCCAACCACATGCAATGAAGGCTATCATATGAGTTTGTCTTGAAACAGCCAAGAGCTTGTTCCTTGTCCATATGCTGCATGCTGTGCATCCCTTTCTCCAGTAGATATCAACACTGTCATAGACCTGACTGCTTTCGTCCCCCCAGCATGGATGGGCTGGTATTGGCTGCTCATTTGGATCCTTCTTCAGTAACTTCCTTCAGGTTCTGAGTCACCAGTCAAGCCAGTGTTATCGGGTCACAGTCTGGGCTTTATTGCTCTGAAATGCAGAGATAGCCACCATCCAATAAATATGTTTACATTGAAGTTAGTGGACATATAATTGTGAACTTTATATGACTGAGCAAACAGTGATGACACTCTTATTCAGATTTTGTCAATGGTTATACTATTTTCAGGTACACAAAATACTGTTTTCTCTAAGAAAAAATGAATCTCATCCAGTGTCAGACAAAAAAAAGTCCCTTAGTATAGTGTGGTGGCCTGATGAATGTAAATATAATTGTAAGTCTTTTGGCTTTTCCCGGTTAGGGGTTGCCACAGCGGAACTCCAGTCTGCTAATGAGTGGCAGGGGATTTTTACGGTGCCAAGTTGCCAGCCCGATGCCCAGCCTTCAAAGAAAGCACACCCATTCACGCACGCACCTACCTGCATGTAAATATAATACATACAGGAAATGAGTTTGCTTTGATTGCTTCATTATTGTTACAGATGTGATACAACTAAGCTTAAATTGAGAAAGGAGTGATTATGCTGTTAATGTCTTGCTTGTAGGCATGCTAAAGGGAAAGAAAGAGGAAAAGTCAGAGAAGAAGTGAGAACAAGAGAGAGAGATAGAGAAAGGAAACAAAGGAATTATGCCTCTAATAGTTTTATATTCTACATTAGCTGACAGTGTTATGTTGTACAGCTATCATTAAACTGCCTATCAATTTTATATGGCATATTAGCCATGAGTTGTAATTATCCTGTGAGGTTGCATGGTACAAACCACATGCTGGAGCCCTCCTTAGTTCATAGAAAATCTGCAGTGGAGCAAGGACAGGCACAGCTGCATGCCTGAAACAGTCCAAATATGCAGTTGGCATGCAAATGCGGATTCCGTGGCATAGTCCATGAATCATAGCTGCTATCTGTGGAGTAAGTGTGAATTGGAAAATTAACAGTAAAACAAAATAAAACCTGGCACCCCATAATTATGCAATGGTGATGTGTTACTCTGCATAACTTAGTGGAGCAACTGCCTTAGCATTACTTGTGCTGACAGCAGATGATAAATACATACACACACACACACACACACACACACACACACACACATATATATATATATATATATATATATATATATATGGTTTACTATCAAAAAATCGAAACACAAAATAAAATGTGTCTTAATGTTCGACTTTTAACATCGGAAATGAACATTTCCGTATGTCCCTAATGTCGAAAAAAGCTGTTAATTGTCGAAAATGTCGCTCGCGACATTTCCGACAATCAACAGCACTCCCACCCGTCCCGGAACTCCCTACCTAACTAGTCTAAAGTCACAGTTATGCAGGGGGGCAAGCCCCTCTGCACCCCCCTGTGGGGGGCTGCGCCCCTCACACCCCCCCTAACTTAATATTCCAACTCCGAGATCGCACTACAGTGAGGAAAGGGATGTATTTCCCTAACCGCACTGTACCGCGATCCCCTCACATGAGCGAACGTTATAATTGCGAATGCACAGTCCATTTGCAATGATAACGTTCGCTCACATAACCTGCCGAACTATGAAGTATTCGAACATCTGTTGTTCGAATACTTCATAGCCGTGCAATTGCACGTCGGCATTGTGATGGTAAACCTATATATATATATATATATATAGATATATATAATTTTTTTAAGAGGGTGCAATGATCTCCCTTTATATGCATTATAAAGCATGCAAACACACTGCCTCAAACATACCTGGCCTGACACTCCACAATGGCACAGCTGAGCTCCCATCTGTGAGAGTATGCGAACAACTGGATCTTCACATCACCATATTAGCTAAAGTTGTGTCCTCTACTGTCATGGACAATGAGCTAAAAAGTATTAAGAATCACTGTTGACTAGAACTTTGTAAAGGAGCCCTCTGCAGTTATCAAGCACTAGGTAGCAGATTGTTTTACTTTCATTCTCTTTGTGCCTTCTACTATACTGAACAGGCTGTGCTTGTAGGATGCTGAATATGAGCACACCTGCAAGGCACACAAACAATGGTATCTAAGGCACAGGTGCACACATGTCTACTGTGGGCACCACAATGTGCTTCATAATGGTATTTTGCAAGCCAACACCATGGAGTGGAGGGATAAAGCCCTGACTATGGCACAAATGACATGGGTTCAGCTAGTGGCACTGCTGTTTATGCTGCTGGAAAAAGCAGATGGACATGGCCATGAACTTGCCCTTCTTGGAAGGAAAGCATGCACTCAAATACACTTTACATTTGATCTCTGGAGGTCAGGGATGCACGGCATGGCAGTGTCCTCAAAGAGGCATGATGAGTGAACATGAAGGTGAGATCATTTATGAGCATGCCCATTACACACCTGTTCTGGGACACTAAGAGTGCACTATGTTGAGGGGAAATTCAGGCATAAGCAGTTTTGCGGTTCCTCACTTTCCTTACTGGCCTAACACATAAATAGGAAACGGTCTTTGGGAGAAGTACTGGTTCTGGCAGACCCAGTGAATAAGGAGAGACTACTAGGAGCAGTAGATGATCAGCTGTAGGAGTGCTGAGATACAAAAATATTATCGAAGACAAAAGGCATTGCATAATCATTTCACTAATACAGCCCAAATAGATGCATTATGCTAATGGCATGAATACATGCTTTGTAAAACATTGTGCATATTGCGATTTCATGTGAGTAAGCTTGAGGTTTATGAATATGGTGGCCAACTGGATATTTATTTCTGTTGAATTTATAAAATAAATATTTCAATCAAGTTGTGACATCATAAACAGTAATATATCCTTCCACTTTCTAATATATTTATGTATTAGTGTCCTTTTTGCTTCTTCCTCAACCTATATTTTACAACTATTACAGCCTCTGCTCTGTAGTTCACTTAATGTTTTGTGTTCTAGAGGTGTAGCTAGAGTGGGGCAAAGAGAGGCAGCTGTCCTGGGTGCTAGGAGCTAGGGAAGCAATCAGCATAAGCAGAATGAGTAGTAATGCAGTACCTGCATACAGAAATGAATGCTGATATTATATTTGGTATCATAGCTGAAGTTCTTTAGTAATTTCTGTGTAGTATTTAGCTGCAGCAAGCTACTTGTTACATTTATAGCAAGCTTTTTGTGACAATTTTGCAAGAGAAGAGATTTTTTTGTCCTCAAGTCCAAAAGGACCATTTTTACTGTTTGGGTCATTAACTTAAACTTAAGTGGGTACCATATAGGGGACCGACAGAGGGCACTAGAGTATCTAGCTGCAGTTCTTCCATACTCTATCTGCTTCTCTACTTCAATAACCTATACACAGTCATTCTTCCACCGTTCAGCCATCAGTCATTTCACAAGCCTCCACTCCATACTCTGAAATTTTCCACAGCACCACTCACTCAGACTAAGAGGCCAGTTGGCATAATGGTAAGGTATTCACCTCCTATGCACAAGGTACAGGGTTCATTCCTGACTTCTGACCAATGCATGTTTGAAGTTTTCATATTCTCTCTGTGTCTCTGTGGGGTTTCTTCCACCAACAAAATACATGTTGAGTGCTTCCATCTCAAACTCATGTAGGAATGGAGATGTGGGCAGCAGCACAAACTCTAGATGGTGCCCTATAGGTAGATGAATTGTATAGACCACCCAGTTTGGGCATCCAGTGTGGTTCACAGTATCCTCAAAATAGGAGAATGTCAATAACAGACTGCACTCAATGGCAGAACTAGCCACTCAAGTGTGTAAAAATATGTCTCTAGGTAATCTGGCTGTGTTGACTAATGTTGCCAAAATGGGCATGGGTATTTACTACTGATAAGTGGGATGAGTACCTAGCCTACTCTGACCTATGTCAGGGAACCATTCCAATAGTAAAGGGATGTATGCACCCTTTTGGCCAGGCACCAACCATCCAGATGCCCAGTTGAGTTACCTGGGAAAGCTCTGTTGAGAAAAAGTTGGATGTAAAATTATTCAACATTAACTAGGAAATGCCACACTCAGTGTTGTTTCACTGACAAGACCAGGCTTAGAAGTGGATGATATGATGGTAAGGAGTAGGCTGGACATCCTATGTATCCAGGAGACAAGATGAAAGGGTAAAGCTACATGGCTTGGCATCTAGAGTCTACTAATCAGGAGGTGGACAGGCTTGAAATGGTGTGGGAATTGTGGTGAGGAAGAGGCTGCAGAAGACAGAGAATCAGGTGATCAGAAGTAGTGACAAACTCATGGCAGTCAGACTCCAGTGTAATTTTAAAGCACTGTTCATAATCTCAGCCTATGCCATTGTGATAGTGAATAAAGTGTACATTAAAAAGGCAGTTGCAGAACCTACTAAATAAAGAAGGACAGCAGGAATTGGTTTTGATAATATGTGAGCCGAATACACATATTGGGACAGGCAGAACAGGTTATAAGGACTGCCTGGGACCACATGGGTGGGGGAACAGGAATAAAGAAAGAGAGGCCATTCTAGACCTCTGTCTGGCACATGGTTTGATAGTAGCCAATACGTGGTTCAGCAAGAGAGACAGTCACAAGATCACATACAAAAGATGCCAAGTAAGGAAAGAGTGCCGGGGGTAGAATAAGTGATAGCAAAGTCACCCCCAGTGAAATAGTCATCTCCCAGCATAAACCACTGGTTGCCATGATCAGCTGTAAGTAATGGTTAAAGGCTATAAGATTTTTATTTTATTTATTTAATTTACATTTGTTGGCCGAGATAGTCCGAATGGATACATGTCCAATTTCAATGGAGCCCCGTGGAGAAAAGCTCCACGGATTAATAACAAACAAGTATGAGATTTATACATAGCAAGCAAGTATTCATGGGAAAACACATGATTTAACAAGATTCCATATGTTTAAAGTTACAAAGTACAATATTCATTGGTAGTTGCAAGATTTAACACAATTCCATAGTTTAAAGTTAAACTATAGTAGTACATAGAATGTACTGGTTTCCAGTAATAACATTGCTTGAAACAACGTATGTAAGAGGAGGTTGGGAGAGGGCGTTAGGGTTAATGATGTGAGAAGAGGTTGGAATGTGTATAGTAGTGGACTGTTGGGGTGGGTGTTCGCAGGTGAGGCACTATAAGGAGGAGTCATGATTCTTATTCAAGGGGTAGACGTGAGAGGGAGTAAGAGAGTGGGTCAGAGGGTGTGTATGATATGGGGTCAGCCTGGTGGGAAGACCAACAAAGACCAAGCTGAAGACCCAGAAGTTGACTGGAAAGAAAGAACAACAGTTCAAGCAATTACTCAGAGCTCTAGCATCTGAAGAAGAACAGGAAGTAACTGGAGTTAAAGAAGAATGGCAGCACTTCCAAATAGCATGTGCAAGAGCTACAGAAAATATATGCGGCCGAGCAATGGTATGGAAGAAAGGTACACAAGTAAAGCTGGTGGTGGAACACAGAAGTCCTGGAAGTCATCAAAAGAAAGAAGGTGTGCAGAAAAAAGTGTGAGATACAAAAGACAAGCCAGACTAGGAAGGAATACTGTTTGACTAACAAAGAGGCTAAGAGAGGATTTGCAATAGCAAAGAACAAAGCATCAGAGGCACTCCATAAACTTCTGGAAAGTGACTCAGTGGATGGTACAAAGAAACTCTATCAGATTCCAAGGCTAACACAGAAAGATAAAGAAGATAATCAGACACCCTTCATAATGAATGCCAGCAACAACTACTCCCCAATACACAGCACATCACAGGCAGATTAAAGGAGTACTTCCAGCAGCTTTTGAATGAAGAAACCCCCACGGATGATGCACTGCCCCAGACACAGCCTACTATGAGAAAAGAGGAGAAGCCCACTCTAGAAGAAGTAATAACAGCACTAAGCAAAATGAAGTCAGGGAAAGCAGCAGGCTCAGATGAGGTCACAGCAGATATGATAATGATGCTGGGTGAGATAAGAGAGAAATGGCTTTTGAGGGTATGTATCCTAGATGACTGGAGAATAAACATAATCAAGCCAGTGTTCAAGAAAAAATGGGTCATCCTCAACTGTGGATAGTATAGAGGTAGCAAGCACCTATCACACTACATGAAAGTTCTTGGAGGGTGATTGACAAATTTATATGCAGAGTAGAATAAAATGAGCAGCTTGGATTCAAATCAGGATACACGCAAACAATAAACCTGATGTTTGCAATTAGGCAGATACTTGACAAGAAGCTAGAAATGAGGAAAGATGCCAACCAGGCATTGCTAGACTTGAAGAAATCATATGAGAAGATCCTAACAAAGCTGATAGGGGCAGTCTTACAGCAGTCTGGAGTCTCAGAAGCATTGTACAAGGACCCAAGGACTCGAGTACGAACAGCAATTGGTCTTACATAGGGGTTCCTAGTGGGTGCGAGTGTGCATCTGAGTCCACTGTTCAAACTGGTTATGGACTACATTAGTAAATAGGGGGTCTATGTTAAATGTTCGAACTTCCAAAATGTCGAACATTAAATGGTCGAGACCAAATGTTTGACATTTGGATATTCGAACATAAAAAAAAAAGAAAACACAGAAAAAAACACTTTAAGAGTGTAGGCAGGGATGCAACCTCCCCTGCACCCCCACAGTGGGGACTGCACTCCCCACACCCCCCTCTACTTAAATATACCAACTCTGAGACCGCACTTCAGTGCAGAAAAGGGAACTTCTCCCTACCTGCACCGTATGGTGCTGGTGAAAGTCTATCTTCGAGCACTCAAAATTTCGAACGTTTGGTCTCGACCATGTAACGTTCGAACTTTTGAGCGTTCGAAGATTTGACAGGTACCCTAAATAGGCTGTAGTGAACAGGTCAGCAAAGTTGCTGTATGCAGATGATGTGGCATTATATGCAGACTCTGACCAAGAACTTAAGCAAATTGTAGGGGTATGGAATGCAAAACTAAAGGATGAAACTGAGTACAGATTAGACAGTTGTAATGGCAGCAAATGGGGGGAAGCAAAAGATGCTGAGAACTAGGTATCTGAGGGAAAACAGTGGAACAAGGTAACAGATTCAAGTATCTGGGACAGGTGGTTGAGAAAAAGGGAAGTCTGAATGAGGTCAAAGGTAGAATCAGAAAGGCTTCAGCCAACTGTCACAGAGTGTCAGAGACAATTTATGGCAGAAGAATGCCAAAGACCCTATAAAGTAAGTTGTACAAAACAGCTGTGTGACCAGAACTACTGTATGGTACAGAAACCTGGGCAGTAAAGCAGATCAGTTGAGGAAGCTAGATGTGATAGAGATTAAGTACCTGAGATGAGTGGTAGAATGCACAATGTGGGACAGACAAAGAAATAAGGGCATAACAGCAGAAGCCAAAGTAGCTCTAATTACAGAAAACATTAAAGAGAACAGATTATGGTGGTCTGGGCACATGTGCATAAAAGCAGAAAACAATCTGGTTAATAAGATTTGGTAGACAGGAAGAAGGCAATAGGAACTGAGGGTGTCCAGCAAATAAACGGATAGATTGTGTAAGGGAAGACCTGTGACAGTCAGGCATGATTGTCTAAGAAGGCTGGAGGGTGGTATTGAATAGGGGGAGATGACGACAACTGACACAACAATCTGACCTCATGTAGAACATGGGGAAAAAGGGGGGCTGATGATGACGAAGACTCACTCAGATTGTCCATCCAAAAATGACACCCTACTGCTTAGTTCCTATATACAGCAGCTGTGGTTTTTTAATCTTGTTGATTACCTGTTACAAAATGTACTGTTTGGTGATCGCAAAATTCATTTCTGGGTATCCGGCCTTATATTTCAGAATTCAGCCCATTAATTTTTACTTATAATGAACCATTTAGAAATATGCAAATCTAGTTCTTGTAAATATGCATATACAATATTTTAGATAGTTCACATATCAGCTTTAACATCTCTGCCAAATCTGCACTGGAATGGTGTGTTTGCTTCAAAGATGGCATTATGTACTATGGGCAGTTCATTACAGAAAATGTGAAAGAGAATGAGGGAGAGAGAGAAAGAGAAATAGAGAGGGGAGGGAGTGGGGATGGAGATGGTGAGAGAGACAGAGAGAGAGACAGCTAATAGAGAAAAGGATATGTTGTAAATTATGGGTTTGCCATAAGTTTAACAAAAATGCAGAACTGAGTAACTGAACAAAACTAGTCTGATTTTAACATGCTGGAATTTATTTTTTTTAGGGGGGGCAAAATCTTTTTTTCCTTACTGACTTAACCATTCTCCTTGATACACTGAACTATGAGTAAAAATACACTCTAATTGTGCCTTCTTACCTTTCTTTGGGATTCACACCATGGCATTCCTATTCCTGACAATGCTGCTTTAAAAATAATTAAATAAAAGCAAGATGCCGACTTATCTTTTTAGAGTGTTGATCTCTTTTTCTTTAATATTTTATCTGCCCAGGTCCACATCCCACTTGGTAAAAAACAGAGTGTCTGTCTGTATCAACAGTGACCCAGAAGTAAGAATGAAATGAAGCTTCCAGAATGGTCAGCTGGTTGGGTAGGTCAAAGCAGCTGCTGTTCAACTTTCCACCAAAAGAAGGAAGTGGGACTCCTCACTGTCTGTGCAGCTCAGAAAGACGTATGGTGGTGGGGTTGGGTCAATAATCTAGTAAACAGGAGGAAGAACTACACACAGTGCAAGCCTAATTTCATTTCATGTCAGGCTTCCCAGACTGGCATCCAGATCTGCTGTCACTTAAGGATGGATCTCAGCTCCGGAAAAATATTTGCCGAAGAACTATTCTCAAGTCTCTAGCATGACTAACTATAGCACTCCACCTCCACCAATCATGTAGGCCGCATAATAAAGGGACACATCCAGCATCACTAGTAAGGAGTAAGTGACAGAGTACAAAGGATTAGACCAGATAAAATCAGTTTAGCTAGAAGAGTGTCTCTCTGATAACCTTCCTGTTGAAGGAATAAATATGTCTTGTTGATGTTTCAAGTGGTTTATTCACTTAATTAGGTAGATGTATGAGTGTTCTTGTTTTGGGTAGCTCTGGTTGGCTGGAATGGATTCAAGCACAAGCTGAAAAGCTTCATCACGTGAATGTGGATTGTTCAAGTATAAACAAAACTAAAAAAAACTGATCACACCTCAATATCTCATTAACTTATTAAGCTTAACTGTTATAAACCACTTCAAAGTTAACTCAGAATGAATTCATTTAAGTTTAAGTTAAATAATGTAACTGCCCCTAGCAAACACCGGAGTACCAGCAGGAAAAAAGCCAGTATATGTAACGTGTAAAATTATAGGATACCTGCTGGTTATCACTCAAAAAGCTGACCACCATCCAAGAATGAAGTAGTGCGATACAATTCCGTAAAGTTTCAAAAGTATTTGTGATGACTATTCAGTCTCAGGAACACAGCTCCACATAATCCAGTGTATTTAACACACAGTCAGACTATTCAGTCCCAGGAACAATGAAACGAAGCAGCAATGAGAAAATAATTTAATATGGTGAGCGCTTTCGCTTACAGCTTTTTCAAACCTCTAGGCAGTAAATCAAACAGACTAGTATATATACACACATTCATAAAATAATTAGACTAATTAAACAGTTAATTCTAAAAGGTATAGGCACATTTACTTGATTCTTGAACCATCCTATTACCATACTTAAAATACATTACTTCTGACATTAAAATCAAAATTGTAAAAACAAAAACAAAAAGAAATAAAATAAATTAAATAACTACTCATTCATATTATTTAAATACACTTTGTATAAACTATCAATAATATATATACATCTTAATAGTAATATATATATCTCACAACTGATATCAATTTTAATAAAAATCACAATTTAGTAAAAATGATGACAAAATAAATACATGGACTCTATAAATATGTATGAATATAAAAATATATAGTGTAACAATACATTTGAGATGTAAAAAAATTTATAGTAGTACTAACTAAACCTATGAAAATCTAGCATTTATAAGTAAATGGGATAAATGGGATTTAAATCCTATGTCTTCTTTTTTTCTTTCAAAGCAGGCTTTAGGGGTACCCTATCATTAATACCAGGGGGGATATGTGCTCTAGTCTTTATAATCCATTCAGCTTCTATGGATTCTGTTAGATTCTTGATATCACCCCCTCTACTGCTAACATCAATAACCTGCAAAGCTGAAAATACAAATTGATGGCCAGTACCTGTACTCATGATGTGTTTAGACAAAGCATTTGTCTCAGATTTTATACGGATTTGGTATAGGTGTTCCCTAATCCTCTCTTTGAACATTCTGTTCATCTTACCTATATAAAAACTTGGACATGCCAAACATCTAGCCAGATATATCACATGTTTAGTATCACAACGTGCATTCACCTTTATATTAAATAGTTCACCTGTAGTCGGATGTATAAAAATATTAATATCAGAAATATTACAGCAATAATTACATTTATTGCATGGTTTCGAGCCTTCAAAGATCTTAGAACCACTATTTGATCTGAGATCAGAACAGCATAATAATTTATACAAATTATTCTTGTTCTTATATGCAAATCTAGGTTCTACATCAACATGTTTAGAGACGTCAGGGTCTATTTTAAGTATATCCCAATACTTAAAAATAGATTCCCTTATATGTTTTATATCTCTTGTATAATGAAGAGTATACCTAATAGGCTCGACATTGTTAGCTGTCATATTTTCCACTTCTGGAATATATACATCTCTACCATGTTCAGAAAATATTGGACAAGCACGTCCCTCACGTAATTCATTTACTTGAGTAATAACCTTATTAATCTCAACATGACTATATTTCAGGAGGAATTGCAGGACTTAAGGACTAGATTTCTACAAAGGAAATATAGTCATGTTGAGATTAATAAGGTTATTACTCAATTATACAAGAGATATAAAACATATAAGGGAATCTATTTTTAAGTATTGGGATATACTTAAAATAGACCCTGAAGTCTCTAAACATGTTGATGTAGAACCTAGATTTGCATATAAGAACAAGAATAATTTGTATAAATTATTATGCTGTTCTGATCTCAGATCAAATAGTGGTTCTAAGATCTTTGAAGGCTCGAAACCATGCAATAAATGTAATTATTGCTGTAATATTTCTGATATTAATATTTTTATACATCCGACTACAGGTGAACTATTTAATATAAAGGTGAATGCACGTTGTGATACTAAACATGTGATATATCTGGCTAGATGTTTGGCATGTCCAAGTTTTTATATAGGTAAGACGAACAGAATGTTCAAAGAGAGGATTAGGGAACACCTATACCAAATCCGTATAAAATCTGAGACAAATGCTTTGTCTAAACACATCATGAGTACAGGTACTGGCCATCAATTTGTCTTTTCAGCTTTGCAGGTTATTGATGTTAGCAGTAGAGGGGGTGATATCAAGAATCTAACAGAATCCATAGAAGCTGAATGGATTATAAAGACTAGAGCACATATCCCCCCTGGTATTAATGATAGGGTACCCCTAAAGCCTGCTTTGAAAAAAAGAAAACATAGGATTTAAATCCCATTTATCCCATTTACTTATAAATGCTAGATTTTCATAGGTTTAGTTAGTACTACTATAATTTTTTTTACATCTCAAATGTATTGTTACACTATATATTTTTATATTCATACATATTTATAGAGTCCATGTATTTATTTTGTCATCATTTTTACTAAATTGTGATTTTTATTAAAATTGATATCAGTTGTGAGATATATATATATTACTATTAAGATGTATATATATTATTGATAGGTTATACAAAGTGTATTTAAATAATATGAACGAGTAGTTATTTAATTTATTTTATTTCTTTTTGTTTTTGTTTTTACAATTTTGATTTTAATGTCAGAAGCAATGTATTTTAAGTATGGTAATATGATGGTTCAAGAATCAAGTAAATGTGCCTATACCTTTTAGAATTAACTGTTTAATTAGTCTAATTATATTATGAATGTGTGTATATATACTAGTCTGTTTGATTTACTGCCTAGAGGTTTGAAAAAGCTGTAAGCGAAAGCGCTCACCATATTAAATTATTTTCTCATTGCTGCTTCGTTTCATTGTTCCTGGGACTGAATAGTCTGACTGTGTGTTAAATACACTGGATTATGTGGAGCTGTGTTCCTGAGACTGAATAGTCATCACAAATACTTTTGAAACTTTACGGAATTGTATCGCACTACTTCATTCTTGGATGGTGGTCAGCTTTTTGAGTGATAACCAGCAGGTATCCTATAATTTTACACGTTACATAAGTTTAAGTTAAAACAGTCAAGGTATAGTAACAAGGTATGACATAGTTATTTGCATGGTACAAGTCTATTTCTCTAAACTTAGGTTAAACAACTAGGGTGGAAAAATATTGTCTCACCACATAGTCTACTGTAGCCCGTTGCAACTTTTACACTATGATATTGAAAAACATTCTGATGTATATTCAGCAAAATCTGTACACAGTTCAGGAGCAAGGAAGTCAGTGAATTGGTCATTCTAATACCTGAACTGAACACAGAAAGTAAGTAGGCAACATAGGTGGGATTCTGTAAGCAGTGAAATCCTGTCTTGTCATGCTCAGGTCACCTTGTTCACTACATAGTTTGTCATTACTTAGTCTGTAAAATCTCATTTCAGAAGATTAACATTTTATGTCTCCTAGTCTATCTATTTATCTCAGTATAAAAGTGATTAGAACCGCTAGATTTTGCCGGGTCAAAAATTTAACAGTTCGCAGTTTTTTATTGCAAAATTTGTTATGTTCCCACAAGATTGATGTTGTTATTGTTTGTGAAACATGGTTAAAGAACAATGACTGGAAACCGGTTTTGTCAGGGTATAAATGTTTTTACTATAACAGACATTCTAACAAAAAAATCAGGTGGAGGTGTTATGATAGGGGATTAAAGATAGTTATGAGGCCTGTGATTATTACATGTTTAATAACACCAATAATATAGACTGTGTAATTGTAAAACTGTGACAATAAAGACAACCCTGGAACATATAACAATTGTTGGAGTGTATAGACCACCAAAGTCAAGTGCAGAGGACCTCGAGAAATTCATACATTTCTTGCATGAAACAGGAGGGAAGAATAATATTAACTGGTGACTTAAATTTACCAGAAACAGACTGGGATAATATTGATTACGTTAGTAAGAAAATTATTCAAAATGTATATCCAGAAACAACAATTACTTCAGATTGTAAATAAAAAAAAACTACTAGGAAATGGAACATACTAGACATTGTTTGTGTTCCTAAAGAAATTACTGTTACTTCAAGTCAAGTTTTACCACCACTGATGTGCAGTGATCTTGGGGTTATAAAGGTTAATGTGTTACTAGATAATTCTGCAAAACTGAAATCTAAACCAATGCACTGAAGGTTAATTGCGTATTATAATGAAACAAAACAGTTACTATGTAAAACTAACTAGACTGAAGTGTTCAGTGGAAAAACTGCAGATGGAATGTGGAAAATTTTAAAAGACAAACTGAGTCCAAAAATTCAAAAAAAATGTTTAACATCAGGATCTAAGCATACAATATCAGGGGGAAATATTTCCATAAAAAGAAGATATCTGATTAAGATGAGAGACGAAATATATAAGAAATGGAAGAGAGATCGAACTCCAACTATGAAAACTGAAATAGACAAGCTGGACAAACAGATTAAGCATAGTGTGAGACAAGATAAAAAAACAGTTGTAGAAAATGTATATAAAGATATTGAGCATAATATAAAACCTTTTTATAGATACATAAGAACATACAAATTGATAAACTATGTGCAGATTCTAAAATTTATTCTCAGACAACAGATTATACATTTGTATATATTTACTCCATCCACATGTTATGTATCCTATTTACAAAATCTTATGCAAACAGTTTGGCTCCACAAAAGGGGTGATAAGTTGTTCTACCTACATTCTTCACAGCAGCTTCATTAGTATAACATTTTCTTCCGTTCCCCTTCTGACAGTAAATATTACATGCCCACATTCTTCTGAACCACATGATAGTGTGCAAATATAACAGTTCAGTGGTGTGGCATGTAGCAAATGTTAATTAGCCATGTTTATTTCCCTATAACTTTTTTCACTGGGATCAGTAGAGCAAGGAATAGCTCTACTATTCTTTGGGGAATGAAGTAAAAAAACTGTACACAGACATTTTGTGGTGTACACCTATTCAGTCCAATGGAAGGAAAAAGGCTGTTAGGTCTGTGAGAGGTAAGTACTGTGAAGCTATCTTTCTGTTTGAATATGTTGTCATACATATGTTTGAGTAGTGTGTGTGTGTGTGTGTGTGTGTGTGTGTGTGTGTGTGTGTGTGTGTGTGTGTGTGTGTGTGTGTGTGTGTGTATAATGGCATGTCTACAGTGTATGTGCATGTGCGTGCATGCGTGCGCGCATGTGTGTGTGTGTGTGTGTGTGTTTATGTCTGTATCTGCCTGTGCTACTGCTTTGCATGGGCTGGTTGGGATATAAGCAAGAACACTTACTGTTACTATGTAGTGTTTGATTTAGAGCCACAATAATGATCCTTTAATGAGATGTTACTCTGTTTATGATTAGCATGCCTCTGAATTGCTGTATATCACTGACACCTTATTGGACAATGTGTTATTGCCCACATATCAATAGTCTCAATATGCTTTCTGATTCCCAGTTACAGTTATCATTTCAAAAATAAAATCTGAAATCAAAAGCAAAAAAAAAGCAAAAAAATTAGTGAACAGTGTTCCAAAGTCTTAAGTGAGTACTAGTAATCTATGTGAACAAGTCTCTGTGGCTGCTTTGCAGTGCACTGTCATTATTCTGATGACATAAGATACTACAGCCTTCTTCAAAGCTGTAGATTCAGTTTCCTTTTGTCTTCTGTATGTGTGTCAGTGCGTGAATCACATACTGTTTTACTGGTGAGACTCAGGCATAAGAACAAATTTTTTCTAATCTGATTCTTCTGTATGAACCTTGTTATAGCAAGTTTATGTATTCATTTATCCTTTCAAATTTTTGGATCATAATCAGAGTGCTATACGTGTCATGTCTTTAATGTGTATCCACATATCATCATATCATAAAGAATTGTTTTAAAAAAAGTTTATCTAGTAATATTTATTTATTTACTGGCATTTGTTTACCAGGATAGTCCACTGGGACTAGCAGAGCCCATTTTCAGTGGAGACCCAGAGAGAAAAGATTCACATAAACACAATTAATATTTAAAGCACAAAAGATACAGTTAATGCAAGGCAACACATTTGGGCACACAGGATAAAGTTATTACAAGGTGAATACAAGTATAGTTGATGAAGTAGAAGGGGTAAATATTATATTAAATGAACAGCAAATGTAATGCAGCTGAGGTTTAGGTTCAAAAACATTAGTAAATACACAATGTAAACAGTTATAGGAGGTGATAGGGTGTAGGAGGAAATAATAGAGAGCAAATGACAGGGCAAGGTGAAGAAGTACATAATGATGGATAATGATGGAGTAAGCATGTAAGGGTGAGAGTAGGAAAGATTCGAGATGAATGACTTAGGAGAAGTTGATAAGATAGAAGGGTGGGGAGAGTGAACGTGTACAACAGCAAAGAATGTACAACTGAAGTGGGGAGAGAGAACAGTGGTAGGTGTAGTAGGAGACAATTGGAAAAATTTTAGGAGGAGAAAAGGGTTAGAGAAGGAGGAGGGGAGTAGAGGAAGCTAGGTTATAGTAATAAATGCATTGCAACACATGACTTAAAACTGTAAAATGTTACTTTAGGTAAAAATACTGTAGGTATAGATGTGGCTCTTACCAGGCTGAGCAAAGAAAGAGTGATAGCTTGTTGCTTGTCTGGTGCCAGAATCCATCAGATTATGCATGCACTCAAGTCCATGAACAACACGTGCCTGTATGATTCGGTTATATTTCACGCCAGTGTCAATGACTTGAGGTGTACCTGCCTGGACTATATGAAGTGAGAAATGATGAAGCTCTCAGACTATGTGTCCAAGGAAGCTATGAAGTTAGCATTGAGCAGCGTTCTATTTTCTCCAAGGATGCTGCCATGATATAAAAAAAATAATTGACTTCAATAATTGGCTTAGTTTTTGGTGTCATTCAAATATAGTCCAATATTTTTCCACCTGGGAGGATATGATCTGCAGACTGTGCTGGTTTACCAGTGATTGCATGCATCTGTCCCCTCTAGGGTTTTGTTTATTGGCAAAGACATTATTCACCACCACAGTGTCTTTTTTAGACAATGCCGACCTGATAAACCTACCAACATAATGAAACAAGCAAAGACAAATTTGAAGGTGTTACTGAACAATGTTAGGAGCCTGAACAAGAAACTCCATTCCTTTCAAGCCCTTCTCATCCTGGTGGACATTGACATCTGTGTAGTGAGTGAGACATGGTTTGAAATAGTGAGGAGCACTCTGGCTGTGCAGGGCTGTAAGGCCTTCTACACATTTAGACCAACTACTACGAAAGATGAGAAAAAGGTGGATGTGTCCCAATCTACATCCATGAGAGACATATGTCTCTCATCAAGGTTGGTAAAACACCATGAAGCGCCAGAGCTTCTTCATGTCTAGATGACCATCAGAAAAGTCCAGTATCACACACTAACTAGCTACTATATAAAACTTCCCCTGTGATGCAAGAAAGTCACAAAACCTAACTACAGGAAATAGAATCATTCAGTATTATATCCAATAGCATTCTCCTAGGTGATCTAAATTATCTATCTATAGATGACAAAACCTACACCACCACTAGACCTTTCACAAGCACAGAGATTCCTGGACTTGGCAATACAAATGCCCTGTTTTGTGTGACTATAAAGCAACGTCCTTTAAAATAAAACTGAAATCAGAGATCCCTTCTACTCAAGGAACCTTTAGAAACTTCTTTAAGACAAACTCCCTACTCCTAAGTGATACATTGGCAAGATTCAAATCCCTGCAAAATCTTATTAACTCTGAATACACAGAAACATATACCACCACACTATACTAGCATGTATACTGCTGTACAGAAGCAGCTGCACCATGTAAGAACAAGTGTGGTGCAAACCCCAGAAAAAAAACATATGAATGAACCATAATATAAACAAGCTTTATAATAAAATGAAAATAATTTTGATCTATATTAAGAAGAGTAATTACTAAAATGTTAAAGGCCTTGTCACTAAAATAAACTTACAACTCAGGACTTTAATAAAGTCAACCAATCAACCAAAGCTAAGGGTGATGCTAAACTAACTACCTAAACCAAAGACAGTCACAGAGCATTTTATAGTTTTTTTTTTTTTTTTGTAATCTCAAAAGCACCACACGTCAAAGCACTGGGTGAATTGTGAATGATGTTATTTACACAGAGGCTGAAGATATGGCCAACCTACTGAATGATAAACTTGATACATTTAGCTCTAACGTTACTTCTCTCTTCCCTCCGTCATTCCATCAAGATATACATGAAACTGGCTTGCTTCCAGCTGTCACACAAGACAAAGTCCTAAAAGTGCTTTCAAAAACTAAAAATACCACATCAATGGGTCCTGATAATATCCCTGGCTGCATTATAAATAGCATGAAGCATGATTTAGCTACACCCCTAACAACACTTTTCAATATTAGCCTCCACACAGGTTTTGTACCAAACAAACTGAGAATGGGTACAGTCATTCCCCTGCATAAGGAAGGACCTTGCACAGACCCAGGCAGTTACAGGCACATGAGTCTAACCAGCCTCATATGCAAAGCCGTGGAAAGACTTATCAAGTAATTAATAAATTAGAACATAGGGATCCTCCAAACACTGGACCTTTCTCAGTTTGGATTTGTCAAGGGCAGTTAATGCTTTCTCAACCTGGTGGGGTTTTTTTTTAAAGGCCACGAAAGCAATGGATAAAGGCAAAGCCATATACATAGCATATCTCAACATTTTTTCACTCAGGCATAGTACAAAAGTTAAATAAAGTGGAAATAAACCCTTATGTCACTCTGCTGGATTGCCAACTAGCTCACAGATAAGATGCACATTCAAAATAGGGGAATTTACCTCCTCAAAGAAACCAGTCACCAGTGGAGTCCCCTAGGTTTTCTGTGCTGATCCCTCTCCTGTTTGGCATCTACTTTTCTGAAGTAAAAGCCAACACAAAAGGTCTGTGGTTGACTTAGTTTGCAAATGACTGCAAGCTAAGAGCAGTCATTGAATCCCCAAATGACTTAGCCATGCTGCATGAAGGTTTGTCTCAAATAAATAGCTGGTGCCGAAATCATGAACTGAAACTAAATGCTAAAAAATGCATTATCATATCCTTTGGGAAGTCATCTACCTCAGGGAACTACACATTGACAATACACCCCTAAGACCTGACCCAGTTGTTCAGGATTAGGGAACTTGTATAGATGCTTACCCTATACTTGACCAACGTGTGTCCATTATCGTAAGAAAGTCCTTCTATATTGCACAGATTATAAACAAAGAGATTGTGTCTAGATCAAGGGATATCATCGTCTCCCTTTACTCAGACCTATTTAGGCCAGTCATTGAATATAATGCCTCCTATGGCGTGGATCTGTCCAGACACATGCAGCAACTGGAACACCCATACCTTACTAAAAATTATACAAGGCCTAAACAACATGCCCTACATGGAATGACTCAAAGCCCTGTCATTATACTCAGTATCTTACAGACTGCTAAGAAGTGACCTGCATCTGGGATACAAGGCATCCTTTGACCCATTACTGATTGCTTTACTGCACATCAGCAAGTCAAATAACATCAAAAATAGTCAGCCTTGGGATCTAAACCTGTTCTGCAACATCAACAGAATGGTTTGGAGGGACAGATATATATATATATATATATATATATATATATATATATATATATATATATATATATATATATCTTCTAGAAGATACTACTGTTGTGGAATAGACTCCCATCCTCATAAAAACAAAGTTCATCATTGTCCATTTTCAAGTGCAATTTAGATATATGGATGGGAAACAGAAATTATACCCAAGGACTGCTCGCTGTACTACTAATGGATGGAGGCATCTCCTGAATGCTTTACCCCATGAATCAGACCCCTCAAATTATCTATGGTATTACTCTAGTTATTCTTTAGGAGTAATATATAATTGTCAACAATGAGATGGAGAAGGCCAATCTTTAGTCAAATTGGATAGGTTATTTTGAGCACAAAAAGGGAAATTGACTAGACTTAAAATGGACTAAAGACAGCTAGCTTAGTACTTACTTATGAACCTATGAACCAATAAAAGATGAAACAGGCAACATTGCAGGAACAAATGGAACAGAGTATCAATGCACATTTTGCAATTATATCATGTAACATCATTCTATAGAAATAAATTATGAAAGCCTAATTGTATTCTTAATGCAATTCATTGTATTTACTATTTTGTGGTGCATTAAGGATTTCTTTTACAAATTAACACAAAATAGCCATATAAACTACTGTAGTTGAATTACAAATTTTTAGAGAATCTTACAATTCAAACCATAAAATAAACTTTTTCAATGTCAATGTGACCTGAAGAAAAAGGATTCTTGTACTCCAAAACTAGGAGTACTTTAAGTATTCTAATGCTGTTGGGTTTCTGACATTTCACTGATGTTTCATAAACCCAAATCACAAATAAGTGAACCCAAATGGTTGATACAAATATAATAAAAATATTGACAAAAAATAGTTTTTGCGGGTGGGCAAGGCCTCTGTACCCCTCATACTCCCATGATCACACTACAGTTGGGAAAGGACACGATTCCCAGTGCCCACTCGTTTATGATCTTGCTCAAGAAAACCAGTAATATTCTATCAGCTCTACCAGCTTTTTTCAAAATCAGCACAATAGGTAACTGTCAGAGGTATGTATTTCGGTGGGGATTACTCCACTGACCAAAAACAAAATGATGTTTCATTTTCCTTTTTCCTTTTCAAAGTATTCATGATTAGCTGTTTGGGCATGATCACTTTTATTTTGACATCCTACCACTTTGAAAAATATCACACACTTATGCTGACATCACACAGCCATGAGTATAAGGATGTAAGTCACTTTCAATGCCTTCTTATCAATCGTTTGAAATACCACATTCGATTCTTGTTCCTACATACCTTCTTCTCATATTCATTGATCTTAAAATAAATATACTCACAAAAAGTAACTACATGTGGCTTCACCAAACTATTTTGATCATCTTAAGTTTTAATTTACCCTAATTCAATCAAACTGTAGGCTGCTGTCTCATGGCATACAAAACTTTATAATATCCACATACTAAAATAATTGTTGCTATCTTTAAATTATATGCAGAAAGAGCAAAAGCAGAACAAATAACTGATCAGGTACTAAGACAGTGCAGTAAGGCCATCTCTTCATTTACAAATTCTAAAGACCATCTTGTGATACCGTTGCATTTGCAGGCAGGATCTGTAAAACAGATAGTAGTTTTAGATTCTGACAGATGCTGGTATTTTGAGACAAATAAAAACAAAGCTGGAAATTAATCTGTGTAGTTTTATTTGACCATATTGCGGATTCATGCTACTTTGAATTACCATGGACTCTAGAGCAACTCAGGGCAGCCAAGGAGGTACCACCTACTTTTGTTGTTTGCCACCCTATAAAGCAACATATTCATGTGCGTCAGGATATTTTAGTTTACATCTACTTTATTATACACATTTTCTTGACTGCATAATATTGTGTGACAAATGGAGTCAGGATTTTGTTTCATATTTTAAAAATAATCAGTTTATCTATTTGATTGTTTGCTTATTTTCTACCAACATTCAAAATTACAGTCTGTCTCTTGTTACTTATTTTAGAAGGTCAAAAATATAATTGCACTTAAAGTTGTAGATTCCTTTTTATATAGTAATATTTATAAATTATAAACCCTTCTTACACAGTTCCTGCATTGTAATTCTTTTTGTAGACTACCTTACATTTTTAGATGTGGAGTGACATAAAAATGTTTAAATGCATAACAGAAATATTAACTAAATAACTTGTAGTCTTGCCCTACTGATTCAGTGTATTGGAAGACTGGAAGGACTTCACAAAATGAAGACAAGATTTATTTGTACCTGACCCTTTCCTGAAGAATATAAAAAAAGTATAAAACCTCACCTACCCCATGCCTAAGCCAGATCTGAAGATTGTGGATATAACTCCACTTCATTGTCATTTCTTTAATCATTTTTAATGAAGCACATTTTGTCTCTATATAATATTCTCATAGTATGTCATTATAGTCTCACAGACATTTTATACTTTACAAATCCTTTATTAAATGGAAGCAGAAATATTTGTCTCTACAGTGGGTCAAAACACTTTCTCGATGGTAACCAAAAGAATTGCATTCAACATATTCTGCCTGTGGCATAAAGCAGAAATGTGTAACACAGAGGATTATGATTGGGTCTCTGAGCACAATATTTGGCACTGTCATTTCTGAACACAAGACTTGATTTCAAGAGTTCTTAAGACTGGGTCTTACACTACTGAATAATTTAACTACTTTGCTTTTTTCAAATATTGTAGTGTAACCATGGTGCTCCAAGCACTACAACAAATTTTCTGTAATATGAGCTATATGAAGATGTGATCATATGTAATCTTTATTTACACTGATAAGATGAAAAGATGGCAACATTAAAAACTAAGGAATTTAAACACATCTCATATAACAATGCACTAGAAGGACAAGTTTCTAAATTTTTCATTAATTGCTGGGGAGAATATAAAAATTATGTTTATATGGTTCATGAACACATACATATCTGAAAGAAATGATAATTATAAAGACATCCTAAGAGTTAAGACATTTCTGTATATTTAAAACTCAACACTTAATCCCCTAATGGGCTAAATCAAGAACTCATGTAGAAATATTTGATGTAAAATGTTTAATTAATCATTAATGTTGCTTTTTGTATGAATTTATTCTGGTTTAATAAGCAGAGTGGTTTCAGTAGATGATTAATTAATTCAAAAATACTTTACTCTGCGGGAACATGTAAAGGATTTTCTCATTGGAATGCTTTTAAGTGGTGACACTGACTTTTTAGGCCAAAATATTGACAAATTAGTCCTGACTGTAGTAGACTTTTGTTGTATATATTTATATTTTAAATTAGCAGGACAACTCAATCACTTATCCTAATTAATTTCCCATGAAACTAGTCATTCAGTTCACACCTCTTATTCACATAGTGCCAACTAGAGTGGAAGTAATCTCAGAATAAGGCAATTTTTATTATTTTTTTTTCTGTACTATTACAAGATTCAAGCAAACGTAACCTTTCTAACTATACCATAGCAAATATACGGTTTTCAGAAAAGGGGAAAGCACTGAGGACATTGGAGTAGGAATTGGCAAATACATTACCTGGAAAGGATAGCGACCTTCTGTTTTCTGTTTTGAATGGCACTTGCTTTTGCAACAGGTACTCATCAAGGTTACCATTAGCATTCTCATAGTGCTTGTGTACATTTAGGTCATACTTAAAATTACAGCTAACAAGGCCATCTGCAGTTTTGTCATTTTTCTACTGCTTTTCTTCATGTATTATTTTTGTAACCATTTTATGTTCTACGACTCATTAGTATAAATCCTGGAATATTAAGCCTGAATGACAGATAATGCAGTTCTTAAGTTTACTAGGATTTCTGTTTCTCAGAGTATTCCCTTCTTGATGAGGTATAGCAATTTTAGATTTGGTTTATAGAAGTTCACAAAGTGTGGGAAGATTACTCCCCAAACTGAAAGGTAAGGGGTAACTTGACCTCTGCAAACCAACTTCAAAGGAGAGCAGTGATGAATAATATCCATATTCTCCTGTATTTACAGAATTATTTTTTGTAAGTGAGGGACATGCACTTGCAAGCCATCATTGTCCTTTCTTTTTCTTTACACAATGCATTATACTTCACCAAAGACATACGTCTGGAACATTTCTCCCCATTTGTCTGCTGAAAATGAGCTTTATCTCAGATGTTCTTTCCCAGTAAACAAATGCTAAACAAATAAATAAATAAAATCTTTTTACAGTCACTATAAGCAGTCATGAATATACTATTATTTCAAACATGGCAGGTATGTTATATCCATTGTCTGTTCCTCTGTATCAAATTTACTGCAAATCTGTGTGTTTGCGTCTTTCGGCTTTTCCCAGTTAGGGGTCGCCACAGCGGAACTCTGGTTCACTAATGATTGGTAGTTGATTTTTACGTGCCGAGTTACCAGACCTGATGCACAACCTTCAACGAAGGTACACCCATTCACGCATGTCTCCACGCAGAAGACGCTCTAGCTGAGAGTCGAACCGGACAGCGTCTTACTGTAAGGCACTGCAAATCTGTGTGTAATCAGCATAAAAATAATGCATTTTTCGCATTTTTTGTAACACATTCAGGTCATCTGTGCATTGGCTGTAGAACATCTCAAATGAAAAAAGATAGCTCTGAAAGATACCATGTAAACAAGTATGGGTCTAGGGCAAAGCTTTACAGGACACCCAGACTGTAACCAAGAATTTCACTTGTCCAATTGCTGTATGATACGTGCCATATCCTATTTTTAAGCCGTGCAGCTAGCCATCATATCAAGAGTACATCAGTATCTAGTTGTTCATATTTATTGATCAGTGTTTTGTGTATCACCCTATCAAATGCTGAAGTTAAATCTATATACATTACATCACAGCACAAATTTGCATTCATAGTTGTAATTATATTGTCATAGAACATCTTATTACAGGTGATAAACGTGCATGGAAGCATATGGTTCTAAGTCCTAGCCTGTCCAGTTCTGACAATAACTTATCCAATATTACTTTCTCCATTATTTTTCAGAGCATGAAAGTAGGCTTAAGTTCTGTATGACTGAGTTTGTCCTACTCCCCTTTCCCTTAAAGACTGGTTTAATGAGTGCATGTCTCCAATCTTGTGGGATCTCCCCGGCTGGGATTCACTAATCCTCTGGGTAAGACTAACTAAGTCTTACTCAGAGACTGCAGTCTAAGAGTATGATGTCAGTGCGTCATGCATATGCATGAGGGTGTGCTGACTCAACTCTAAGGCAAACATGGAGCACGCACGAGTGCAGGGGGCATGTCAGACTGCTGAGCAGTCCAAATATCCACGCCCCTGTAAGTGCCTAAACAGCAAATGCCACCAGACATGAGCGAGTCTGCTCAAATGTGTAAATCTCCAACACAACACTCCTCCACATTCCAAACCCGTGTACAAATATAATAAAATGTAAAACCATTTTTTTCCTCATTCCTGATATAGCTGCCCGTATTTGCGCGTGTGTACGCGGGTTTGCCCATTGCTTAGCTACAGTTAGCAGTTCAGACATCGAAGAGGATAATAAACTACTTATATGCAAATTAAGCCAAATAGCAATAGTGTAGTGGTAGAGCCTTCGCACATAGAGGAGGCATTCCCGGTTTGAGTCCTACCACTCTCCTTCCCATTTTCCGTAGTAAATCTGTGCATAAAATTAATTCCTGACATTTACCTTTTAAATATTAGTACAATGCATTGAAATGGCCTATGTAGTAGTGAATGATATTTTATATATATATAAGAAGGTGAAATGGACATGCATACTGATAAAGTCATACGTAATGTATGTTAAGCAGTGTGAAGCACTGCTAAACAAAGTTTACAAGTACTAAGCATATTAAGTATAAATGCTCATAGCTTAGCAGTGCTTTAACTAGCGCAATAGCTTTGTGCGGAGCTGCACATCACGCCAACTAGTGCAAACAAAACATGTTTTGCGCGTAGCTGTGCACAGCGCTAACTAGCGCAATGTTGGGCAATGTCGAGCAACATCGGTAAACATAGAGCAATGTTGGGCAAAGTTGAGCAAAGTCGGCTAAACACAGCCACACCCCCTACCGGTCAGGCCAGTAGTAAAAAAAAAAGCAATGACAGGTCTTGAACCCGGGATAGTGTGCACCATAATCACAGTACTGATCCACTAAGCCATGACAGCATTTGATTTTCATGGACTGTCAACACACATATACATATTAATCAAAGTCTATCCAGTGCTAAGCAGGTGTGCACTCAGCTGAGAATTTTCAAATTCGGCCAATCACAAATAAGTGCGGGAAATGAGGCATATTTAAGCTCCATAGGCGGGAATACTTGCCATAACTGGTTGTAGCTCCCATCTGCAGGCAGAAATGACTGGTGTCGGAGAGAGCTCTTGCTTCCAAGTGCAACGGTGGGGCATTGAGGAGTCAAAAGTGATGGTTTGGCTCCTCGTCCATCATCATGATGCTAGACTCCTGCAGGGCCAGTTCCAGGGCACGGAATGCAAAGCGGAAGCCTGGAACCATCTCGCACATAAACTCACCAGTGCCACAGGCATCCTCAGACTGGTGAGTAGGTCAGATACCGCCATGCAGACCTGAAGAGACACAAGCAGGACCAACTGAACCAATGGATACAGGAGGCCCATGGGATGCAAAATGCCCCACTACTGTGTAGATATCCATGGAATGAAGTATGTACAAATTGCTAGTGTAGTCGATAGTATGGATAGGTATATGTCTCAATATCACTTCATTTACTTCACAGCTGCAAGTGTCTGTGCTGTGAATCAGCAAGCCTATGCAGAAAGGCTGCTAAAGCTGCGCCACCAGGCAGGTTAGTAATTTTCCTGCATGTACTGTTATATAAAATAAGTGAGAGAGCCTGAAAAAAAGTGTCGTAGCCCAATAATAAAGGGCCACCTATCACCCTCCGAACGGTCTGGGCTGTGGTGCGAAGGGAGATCGAGCGTTCAGTTGCTGATCCTCTACGCCAGCTTGAGGCAAGAGTGGTGTGACTCACGGGTGAACCTGCCCCTCCTACGCAGCCCCCAGCACAGCCACCCTCTGGGCTGTGAAGGTGCAGTGGTGACTGCCCATGGGTGGGGATCTCAGTTCCACTGTTGCCATCTGTGGGCTCATGGGCTTGCGATTTCCAAACAACCTTCCCTGTCAATGGTGTTCACCCACCCCATGTGTCATATTCTGCCCCTGTATGCATCTTGCTGTCTTGTCTGTTTACCTCCCCAGCCTACCTCCCAAAATATACCTACTTCCCCTACCCCACATTCCACTCTCACCTGAAAAAAAAAATAATGGGCAATCTGCTCCCACAAAAAAATTACGCCCCATACATAGCTGCCCATTTTGCACAAATGTCCACTGGACACAGAAACTGAAATTCAATTGGCACTACAACATACTTCATTGTCCTCACCCCTCTCTCAGGGGTGGAAGGTTTCAAATTTCCCTCCAAATTACTAGTATATGCACAGCTGTTGCTGTTAAAGAAATGGGCAGCTATGGACCTTTTCTACACCCGTCCTGCACATCCCGAGCTGTTTTCCCTACTGTCTTTCCCTCTTTGTGCCCTTTTTCACCACTTCCCTATCTCCCCATTTTCTTTTCTTTCAAAGAAATGAGCACGGGGGTTAGCGGGAGTAAGCACTTTTAAGCAGTAGTAAGCGGGTTTGAGCGAGTGTGCGCATGCGTGTGCTTAGCTTAGAAGCGTCACGCAAACCCACGCAAACCCACTTACAACTGCTTAAAAGTGCCATAGTCACCCTGCATATGAGGGGCCTTGTTCGGTTCAGCAGCAAAATAAAACACCACTGTCAGTCTCAAACCCCAGACCTTGGACACACTCGACTGCATGAAGTACCACTAGGCCACAGTAGAATTGCATTACATGACTGTGATAACAGAACCAGACATTCTAGCAGTAAATAATGTTACAGCAACACTTTACAACCCCCACACAGTATAATAGCAGGACAATCCCCACCCAAATGTACAAAATACCAGTGTGTTCAAGGTACAGCAAGGATGTAGGTAGGCATACTCAGTACTGGAACTGTCCAGTTTACATGAGCATCCTGTGATAATGTCAACAAAAGAAAAAGCACAAACTGTGCAGAAGTGAGTACATTTATATCCACAGTACAGCAGTTCCCAAACAGTTCATGTGCAAAATGAAAACATCACAATAAGTACGTATGTATGCCAGCTAATTGTATAAGTAGAAAAGAAAATACATTCTCCCATGTATCTTGTGTTAGCATTTGTAGGGGTGAGTACAATTCTACACTGTCAACTGTGTACTGGAAGTGGCAACATTCAGGTCTGAGTACAACATTCAAATCACTGGCTACATCCCTAGCATCAGTTATGAGAAGTATACCAACCTTCTGACTTACACAACGGTGTCCACAGCAAACAAGCATGGTCCCCACTTTGGAAAGCTGAAAGGGCTAGGCCTACCTGACTTAGCAATTTATAGTTTTGGGTTGCTATGACAGTGAGTACTGCAAGTACCACACAGCAGGCCGCATGCAATTGCCAAATGGTGGCCACCAATTGGTGAAGAGGCCATCACATGCACATGTGCAGATGCCTATAAAAGCAGGCTGTACTTGCTGTCCACACATGCAATCACTTCATTGCAAGTACGGAGGGAGAGAGAGAGAGAGAGAGAGAGAGAGAGAGACAGACGGACATACAGACGCAGCCAACAGCAGCAGGAAAAAATAAAAAAGATAAACCACAAATATATTGAAAGAAAAAGTAATATATAGCAAAAAAAAAGAAAAACTAAAAGAATATATTGAAAACAATATATATTGAAAAAAATATATTGAAAAAAAAGTATATTGAAAAGAAAAATATATTGCAATAAAAAACATCTCATATTGAAAAAAAATATTTAAAAAAAATATTTCATAAAAAATATATATTGAAAAGAAAAATATATTTAAAAAAATAATATTGCAAAAGTAATAATATATTGAAAATAAGATTAATCATACTGAAATAAAACTATATCTTGAAGTAAATCATAAGCTACAAAATAAAAGCTATTACAAAGCACATGAAACAGAGGAATATGAACACATACAAAGGAAAGGCATGTAACAGGTATGTATTTACTGGCATGTAGTAGATGTTTATGAAGAGTACTCTACATAGTTTGAATCATCCATATGTGGCAGCACTACGTATGTATGCACAGATGCCCTGCATAACTACTGGCATGGAGACATCAGTGTGTAGCTGTGTGCAGAAGGGATATGACTGTGACATATGTAGTTCAGCATTAAATGTCAAACATCTGATTCATGTTATCTGTGTTATGTACAGTAGTGTGTACAATGTCTGTTTGTGGGAGTAGCGCATACGGTTATATAAACATGGATGTGACAGAGTAACAGATGCATGATAGTCATATTAATGTGTAGCTTAGCATTGGCAACAGCTGTACCAGGCTAGTATGTTAATCTAGCATTTGCAGCTATATATATACACCCTCTATTACTGTGTGCTCACATGTGACACCTGTTCATGTTGCAGCAAGGCCCAACACGTCAGCCGTGAGATACACGAACTTACAACAGTATGGACCTTGTGTGTGTATGGCACACAGATACGGAGAGATCTGTCTGTGTCAGATATATTAGCATCTGTACATGTACATAGAGCAAGGGACATACTGCAACTGTTTGTGAAGGGTGGACATATATATATATATATATATATATATATGTTGTTGAAGGTTGTTATGTGCATATGTCTATGTAGGTTGTAGTGTGTGGCAAATAAGACAGCATACAGTGCTGTTATATGACATGTGTTGGTTAAACGCTGTGGGTATGATTCGTCAGGTTTGTAGTGTTGCAGCCAGTGAGGCCTGCTAAAGCTACATGGGCTGAGAATAGCTTCAATGCATTCCATACAACACTGTGCAATATTATGACATAACGGTATACCTCACAACCTTTGCATAATTGATATCCCCACCATGAAAGGTGGACTGCATATGTGCCTATATGTATGTCTACATGTACACCAATGAATGTTTATATGTATGTGTGTGTGTGTGTGTGTATATATATATACATATATATATATATATATATATATATATATATATAGATATATAGATATATATATACATATATATATATATATATATATATATATATATATTTAGAGAGAGAGAGAGAGAGATACAGCGTCATATTTACTGCAACAGATGCCTGGTGACAAAGCCATTGACCCAAGCTTACTGTTGACACTGCATTGGCATACCTTCTTGCAAAGACTCTGTACCCATGAACTACCATATAGGTGGTAGTCTACTTAACAAGAAAGGTGTGATAAGAGACCATGGGAATCAGGTGGACAGTAGTCACCCCTTTGATAATCACAGTGCCACACTAGTCATGTCAACCGTCTACGTGGCACACGTCATCACAAAAGGTGTGTCATCCAGGGAAATATAGGTCAGTATTCCCCTCTACTCATCACACATAAAGCCCATTATGGAGTACAATGCCCCATGCGGTGTGTGCCTCCCAAGACATCTACAGCAACTGGAAACGACACACATATACCTCACAAAGAGTAATACCAGCCTCAAACAGATGCCCTATGTAGACCATTTCACAAACCCACAGCGAGATTGTGAAGCATACCGCCTACACAGAGGTGACCTCTGCCTAACATACTAAGCTATGTCAAACCCAGAGCTGTTGGACATGCTCCACGTAGACAGATCACAATCCCTATGAACTACACGCTCTAGGGACGTAAACCTTGTGACCTCAATAGACAGCACATGCTGGAGGGATAGATCCCTATCTCAGAGACATCCCATGGTCTGGAACAAACCACCTATCAATAGCAAACAAAGCCCCTAATTAGCTGTCATCAGAAATAATCCTGATGAATGTATGGGAGATAGGAAATACATCCCGGGAATCACTTCTGTGGCTCTGCTTGACAGGGCCACTTGAAACATACTTACCTGTGTGTCAAAGGCCAGGGTAGCGTATGGCTAGACTTCTATAGGCCCAATGGCCAATAGCCTATTACCTACCTATGAAGCGATACACACCCACATGTACTTGTTGCAATAATTGCTATGTGAGGTTGACTGAGTGTGATGGTGAATGTGTTGGTGAATGTGTCAGAGTTCTGTATATGTGTGATAGCTTAGTGGGAAACTGTTTCTGTCATGGTATTATGTGTCCTAGCTGTGATCCCAGCAAAAGATGTGTATGCAATCGCTAGGCAGAAAAAGCAGTATGCCATACGGTCTGATGTAGTCCCTTGGTGTTGACTGGGGTGTCCCACTGTAGGCTAAAGCAGTACATGTATGCTTATTGAGTGTTACTGCTGGTAAATCCAACTCATGTATGAACTGTAGTACTGCCTGAAGCTGTATGCCTACACAGCACAGTAGTATGGTGCATGTTCACATTTCTTGGAACCACTGTTTTGTGTGTTCCCTGTAGTCCTCACAGATTACATACCTCAGGCATAAGGCTTTGTAACTACTGACACACAGTACTGTATGGTATACAGGTAAAGGTCATCTGGGTTGCCATACCTTAGTGTCTGGTATGTATGTCTGATGTGTGTGTGGGTAATCCTGTACCATGGCCTCAGTCATATGTGTGTTACAGGATATAAGTGTGCATCTAGCAACATGTATAGTCTAGTACAGCAGTATGTCACCTATATTAACGAATGTGCACATATGTTAGGCAGGGGTTTGCCATCAATGACTAGTGTGGTATACTGGTAATACTGTAACTGGACTTTACAATAATTGCAATGGAATACATATTTCCTGATGCATTAGCTTGATATATATCTCCTGTGGCTAGGTGGTGCATTGTTTTGCATATAGTTGTATACACTGTTGTATAGTCTTACATACTGGTTTATCTTTGTTGCTGTGCAAAACATGGTTTGATGTATAGAGTGTGCCAGGCACTGTCAGGCAGTTGTGGGCTGAGCACTGATATGTGGTATTGAAAGTGTGCATCTCCTGACAGCCAATAGGTTGCTATATATGGCAGTTAATTGATATTTGTACTTTAGAATGTTAAGTGTGCCACATGACATGCTCACACATATTGTTTCATTGTCTTCCAGGGTAATGGCCCACTGTCGTAACCCCACCTACAGCACGGCAGAGGAGAAACTGATAACAGCAAGTCTGGTGCAGCACTATGCCCTGCTGTTCTCTAGAACCAGCCAGGACCAGCATGAGCTGACTGCACTGTGGCAAGATATTGTCTGTAGGGTAAATGACATAGGCATGCATAACCAGACATATGAGCAGGTACGCCATCACTGCAGTGATTTAATTAGACATGTCTGGTGGCGTGCGTCAGATATCTGTAGACAACAGCTTGCCACAGGTGGTGGGGTACCCATCCACCCCCCCCTCACCAGATTGGAGGAGCTGCTCCTGAGCCAGGTGGCTCCTGGCCAACAGCAACAACATCAAGCAACATGTATCATCATGGGGGCCGGAGCCACCCAGCAAGTTGGCACGCAGCGTGCAGGTAACATGGCATAGCTGTACACTACTGTTGCCTCTATTGGTAGAGCATGCTCATGTGAGATGTGTACTGTGTAGTTAGAGGATGTGGTGCCTAGTGTTGTGCAATACTAATAATTAGGAATGTAATCTGTAGGCCTGTGACTGTAAACCATTGTACTGCTGTAAGATTGCAGACACACAGTAGCAATGCCACAGTCGTTGCCACTGACAAACTGTCTCATATCCTTGTAGGACCCTCTGGTGTGACAGCAAGGCAGCAGACCCATGCTGGTGAGTGTGGTCTACATTTAATATTACTAATAAAATGCGTATGTCATAGGTGAGCTGTTGGCCATGTACACGTAACACACCTACGCATAATGCATGCTGTGCATGTTTGCTGTGAGACTATGCACATCCCAGTAATGTGGGTAGCTGCCTAAAACACATAACAATACACAGAGCATCCCACACAATTGTGGCAACACTCTAGTGGATATTGGATATGCAGAGGCAATACACATGCACACAACATACACAACATCATACGCGGTACACGTTCACATGCTACACATGGTGTATTCAGACACCCGCTGTAAGGTCACACTCCAGTATCCCAAATGTCATCTGCACAGCACACATAATATACCTGAGGGGCAGATGCCTCTCATGTGGCTGTGCGACACTCTTCAACACATAACACATTCATGTTAGGCAATGCCCCCTATTGGGCACCATACAAACCCATGTAACAACTGGCTGTGAAATGGTGAATGTAGCCATGGTACAGCAGTTCTGGTACAGCATGGTATGTGCCAGTCTGGCACACACTGAGTGAACACATGATGCTGCATGATGATGGCTCATGGTACTATACCCCATCCAGTTACAGTGACCAAAGTACTACACATAGCATTAACTGCTGTGTGTGCATGTGTGCACGTGTTCATGTGTTCATGTTATCATGTGTTCATGTGTGCATATGTTCATGTGTGCATGTGTGCATGTACGCATGTGTTCATGTGTTCATGTGTGCATGTGTGCATGTGTGCATGTGTTCATGTGTTCATGTGTGCTGACCTCCTGTACAGGTTGTAAAGTGTGTTTCCTGTCTTCCTTTCACAGGTGATGACTTTGGGCTGGTTCACTGCAGCAGGGAAACTGATGTCACTGAGCAAAATAGTAATAATGATGATAGGTGTGTTGAAGGACAGGCATGTTTGCCAGGAGCTGTCGTTGGGCCACCAATTGACAGTACACAAGTGTCCACCCCATCCATGCACACAGTCATACTGCCAATACATCCATCACCAATGCCCTTAGCTGAGGGACAGCATACAGTCGGCATTTGCCAGGACAGTGTGGTGTCCATGGCACATGCATACTGACACAGCAGCCATACCCAGATGTCTGGATGGGTACCACATAGGCAGATGTCCAGGGGTTCTTGTCGGAGCACTGCTGCTCATCATGCCACTGGCAGACGTGCCACAGGTCTTACAACCTCATGCATGTTCCAGGCTATCATGGAGGCACAGGCACATATGGAACGATACACGAGACAGGGACTAAGGGCACAGAGGACACATAACACTGCCGTAATTGACAGTATCCATGACCTAGCTGGTGCCATCCATAATTACACTGAGGTCACTGATAGACACTGGGGAGAGACATTAGATGTCCTCCGCAATGTCACATCCATGTGTCAGGACAGTGCGGGATAATTGAGTTGTCGATGTGGACGTATGCCAGCAACATCAGCAGCTGGCAGTCACTGCAGATGTCCCTCAAGCCACAGCCACTCCCGTAGTGCCAGTACCATCCCCAGCAATGTTGGGGTGTGGGCTGTCCATAGAATGTCCTAGAAGACCACGTGCACATGGCTCTGGACACTCCCAGCAAGGAACTGGGTCCAGAGTACATCCATCTACCTCTGGGGATAGTACCCAGTCTGGCTTAGTACCTGATAGTGTCAGTAGCACCCCTGCCAGGCACAGGTACTGTATCCATGGCCAGAGATGGTGATCTGTAAAGCCTCGCAGGTACAGTCTGTGGCTGTCCCACAAATACCCGCATATGGCAGCCACATGGTGGAACTGTGCGCATGCAGACACACACACACACACACATACACACATAATACAGACACCTAGGGCTAACACATACCCACACACATTACATCAACTTTGGCCCATACCAGTATTCTTGCCCCACACACACACACAAACACACACACACACACACACACACACGCACACACACACACATGTCGATTGGATGGCTCACTGTAGGCCTCTGGCAAACCAACAACACACCCTGTGCATATGATGAAATCTGTGCCACCTCCTGTCATCTGTAACATCGATACAGGAACAGGCTACCATGGTGCTGATGCACAGGGTGACTTTATAGCAGTATAGCAATGTTAGCATGTTGTCAGCAGTAGAGTGTAATGATATGCTTGAAGGTGTAGCTGAGCAGGCATGATGCATTAAAGTTATGATTGTCATTGTAGTGTTGTTTACACCAGTGTTAGTTCCAATTGTGTATTGTACGCCCACGTGCCACTTGGCCGATGTGTGCTGTATTGGCAGCATGTGTTAGAGAGTGGACAGTATATGTGGGATGTGTGTAGCACAGATTTGCAGGTGTACAGTTGTGAACATGGTGGAGGTGCACTGTCTGCATGTACGTGCATATTGGACACATGGGCAAGGTGACATTCTCTGTATTACACAGTAACACTCCATAGCTTCTATTGGTGGCCAGTATACATTGTACTACACACATTTCGGAACCTGACTACACATGTGTGTATGATATGGTTTGACACTGTGCTGTGGGTGATACTGTTACTATCTGTCATTGTTTTGCATTCTGGTAGTATACATGACTTCAACAGCCTGACCATAATCAATCGTTAGATGATGTCTTGTACTATACTATGCCAGTAACCAGTGGAATTCACCTGCAGCTGTTACTGAGACCACTCCTGTTTGGCATATGGCTCTCTTAGGTACAAGCAATCACAGTAAGGATATGTCTGTTCACATCTGGTAATGCAGACTGTGGCCTACACTGCATTCTCCAGGTGACACACACATCCTCCACAAGGGTATCATACAGACAGATACCTGTTGTCAAACCCATGCTGTAAAGCTACAGGCCAAACTAAGCATAGTCATCCACCTTTACGGAACACAGTATCCCCACAGTACGACATAGGTAGTAGCCACCAACATGATGAACAGGTACCGAAGTGTACTTGCAACCTAGTGTTACGTCATCTCTCCTTTGATAATCACATTTCCTAAGGTACTTTGAAATCCCTCAGTGGATCACATAAGCAATAAGGGGTCTGCATGCATATGCACAAAGGTTGTTGTACACCTATCATGAATAGTGATCATTGACAGACTTTGCTGCATATGAACAGGTCTGACATATACCTCGGCCATAAACCCTCACTCACACAATTCAATAGGAACTGTAATGAGTGTGTGTGACATGGATGACCTAGGCCAGGCATCACTGCAGTGGCTGGCCTTGTCACAAGCATACAGATGTGACCTAAGGTCTGGAAAGCAGCAGCAGAGTTTGGCAAAGATGACAGCTGTCTTCTTGGATAAAGCAGGGATCACACACATGGAATAATTGAGGTAACATGTACGTATATGTTTTTGCCTCACAGCTACCTCACATGTGCAATTCCTACTGATATGTCATATGGTAGTAAAAGAAAAACCCACAACACATTGACCAACAGTGTCACACACATAGAGCACACACATTCACCAAGTGCAGGATTCAAACCCCTACCTACTTCATGATACTAGAGGAGTACGCATTACCATGACATGCTATACACATTACTGGGAGGCCTTATTTCCACAGGTATATTTGTAGGATGGTGACATCATCAGACTTGACAAAGATAAGTATACCACTTGTAAGGTGTACTACTACTCTACAAAAAGGTTGCACCTCTCCAAGGTAATCACATACACAGTTGT
This sequence comes from Protopterus annectens, assembly GCF_019279795.1. Classification (NCBI taxonomy): domain Eukaryota; kingdom Metazoa; phylum Chordata; order Ceratodontiformes; family Protopteridae; genus Protopterus; species Protopterus annectens. The sequence goes on from NC_056733.1 coordinate 1,679,299,703, forward strand.
CAAGTGCAGGATTCAAACCCCTACCTCGCTACTTCATGATACTAGAGGAACCTGTGCAGCCATGATGGCAGCAACTTTGCAGTCTTCCATTATAGAGATGTGCTCTTTCATGGGTGAAGGGGAGTAAAGTTAACACTGATCCTATCTGCCAGGATGTTGGCAATATCAGTTGGGTCTGTATATTTAGTGCCATTCAGCTGTAACTCAGAACAGATCTGAGTGTAGCCATGACATGGACCTGTCTGTTGGGCAGAGATCTCCTGAGTTGACAGTATGCAACAGAGTACACATTGGGTTACATTCAGTCTTGTTGCATGGGTCAACTATTTGAGGCCAGTAATCCTCTTGGTAAGGTACTTCAGTGGTCCTTCTGGCTGCTGAACATGCCTAGTCAGATTCATCGCAAGTGTGTTGTGGTACTCTCTGACAGGTCTGATGACCGCTGAGTATTGGGAACCTCCTTTGACCTACATGCACAGACCTTGGCAGTTTGTGTGAACACATGGCATGATTTTCTGACCACTTTGTGAATGTGTTTCTGGAAGTAGAGTTGATTATCCACATTTGTCCATAGATCCCTTATTATCACATCCATATTTAACCTGTGTGTGTGAGCATGCCCAGTATGAACTTTCAGTATGTTGCTGCCTGACATTTGCTTTGTTTCTTTAAGTGTGTGAGCATGCCCAGTATGACCTTTCAGTGTGATGCTGAATGAAATCCACTACATTTGTTGGAGTGTGTGAGCACGCCCAGTATAGGCATTTATACTATATGTGTATGGCAAATCAAGTTGTATTTTTACAGCAGGGCTCACCTTTGTGTCGTAGATCAACAGGGATCATGATGTGCCTGCAGGGCTTCCATGAGACACTTTGCATAGACTTATCAACATTTCTACATACAGGGGGGGCAGCTATTCTTTGTACATTTCTACCCGGGGGCACACCTGATTGTTACTGTGGGTGTACATAGGATAAAGATTTCACCTAACACTTATACACGTTTGTTATGCCTGCACTGCTATGTATGGTATACCATTTCAATCTGTACTATTGCCTATCGTATTGGCTTGAGGCATACTACTGTGCTACAAATCCTAGTGTCCAATGTCAAGTATATTAGATTGCAACTTCATAGCCTACACAACCCACATCACACCACCTGGCCTGATGTTCTCTGTCTGCATAGGCCTATGGGGGGAGGTTACCCATATGCCTCTTTAGGGGCGTGATACAGCATTTCTTTGTGTTTGCATTAGTGTACAATTGTCCTGCTTTGTCAGTGCCACTGAAATGCTATCATGGCTTAGTGGTTCAGTACTGTGACTATAGTGCACAGTATCCTAGGTTCGAGCCCTGTCACTGCTTTTTATTTTCATGCTGGGCAGACCAGACTGCTTAAGGAACAATAAAGCAAATATGAGCATGTTTACCTGACTTTGCTCAACTTTGCACGACTTTGCCCAACCTTACCCAACATTGCTCAACGTTGCCCAACATTGCATTAGTTAACACGGGCAATTTTGTTTACATATACTAAATATTGGTAAATGCTGCTTAGCACTGCTTTATTTTGTTTAAAACATGGCAATCATGCCTCAGGTGGTGCTGCAGGGCTGCCTATGTTGGATGCACATACTACACTCCCTACACATGTTTGGAAACAGGTAGTGTCAAGTTAGGCATCCCTTTTATTTTATGTGCGAGTCAGAGAGAGGTATCATTTCCAGGGTTCCTGCTGAGCCAGTGTATGTGCTATGCGTTGCCTCTTTTCCAGGGCCAAGGCATACTGGGCACGCCTCCTTCTGCCTACTGGGGCAGGCTCAGGTTGTTCCTCCTCCGAGTCACGCTGTGCCTGTGCAGGCCTTGGCAATGGTGGGGGGCTGTGTGGCCCTGTGCCATGCTGTTCCTGCTGCAGCTGTTTTTGCAGGATCATATTGTGTAGCGTGGCACATACCATGACAATTTGGGTACATGTAGTTGGTGAGTACTGCAAGGCTCCACCAGATGTGTCCAGGCACCAGAACCGTGACTTGAGCATCCCAAACACACGCTCGATTACATTTTGTGTTTGTGCGTGTGCCTCATTATGGAGTTCTTGTTCAGGGGTGTGTGTGCATTTCTGATGGGTGTCATCAGCCAAGGCTCCAGTGCCTATCCAGCATCCCCCACTAGGTGACCATCAGGAATGTCCCCATTGTCAAATGTCTGGTACATCTGCGTCAGATGCCAGATATGGGAATCATAGTAGCTTCCAGGGCAGCCAGCACATACATTCAGTATTATGCCCTGGGCATCGCACATGACCTGGCAGTTGATGTAGTGGAAGCCCTTGAGGTTGATGTAGGCCCTACCCTGCTCACCGGCTGGTGCTTTGATGTGTATGTGCATGCAGTCAATTGCACCCACTACCTCGGGGTATTCCGCTATTTGTTGGAAGAGGAGCATATTGCTGGCCAATACCTCATGGGAATTGGGGAAATATACATGATCACCGACATGTACTGACATGGCATTCAGGAACTGGTGCAGTACCCTGGATGCTGATGCCTGTGAAATCCCCATCATATCACCAGTTGGTCTCTGGAAGGTACTTGTTGCTAGTATTCTTAGGCCAACACATACCTTGGTTTCCACTGGGATGGGTTCCCCTCTGTTGGTTCTGTGTGTGAGGCATGGCCTGCACAGCTCAACAATTTGCTGCAGGAGGTCTCTGTCCACTCTATAGCGCTCCAATATCTTCAGCTCATATAACCCCTGGTAGGTTACCCTGGGTCTGTACACTCTTCTCCGTCTCCTCACTGTGGGTTGCTCAGCAACATTTGCAATGGCACCACCCTCAACATCTTGCACATGTTGCCTTATAATAGCAATGGCAGCCCCTAACATTTTTTTGTCTGAGTTAAGCTTTTTAAGTTTTCACTTCTTTTTTTAGACTGTAGTGTTGCAGTGTTTCTAAGAAAAACATGGGGGGATGTTGTTTGCAGAGTTTTAAGTGCTGGGCTGGGATGGGCTAGTGTACTGCCTGTGTAATTGGCTGATTCTGATTGATTTCACCTGGCAGGTCTGCTAGTTCTTCTTGCTTAACTTCCTACTACTTCTTATCCTTCCTTTTCCCTTTCTGTTTCCACAGGGGGCAGTGACACGCAAACAAGCGCAAACACGCGCACATGTGCGCACACAGCCTTACACAGGCTTACACGGCCTTACACAGTCTTAGGCAGGTGCACATGCATGCACACAGGCTTAGACAGCCTTACACAGGCTTACACAGGTGCACACATGCACACATAGGCTTAGATGGGTTTACAGGCGCGTACATGCACGCACTCAGTGTAAGCATCTTTGCAAGAAACTTTAGTGATAGCCATGGCGTACACCTTCAGTTTCTGGGTTTCAGTTCAGACAACTGTAGACACGCCTCTTCCAGTCCTGAGTAACTCAGAGCAAACACATGCCACTCTGGTCCAATAAGCTTACAGTCTTTGTAACATACCCCCCTCATGATGTCACCTATCTTCTACTCTGTTACTCCCCTAATCCTAATCTTATACTCTAGGGACATGGTTCACATGGCAGGGAAAATTGGGATTCACTAGCCGTATACTCATTTGTATAGGATTTCCTACTAATGCTTGGTTACATCTCTCAGACTGAGCTTCCCCCCTTAGCAACCTCTACTCAGTAGCCATGTTGTCTTCAGCCTGCCATTCACCTGCATGGCAGATAAATATATTTAATAAAATACCTATTTTTAGGCTTTTTTTTCTGGTTTTTAGAGCGCCGCACATTTACGCAGTACTGCGCTACGCTTAAACATCGAGGATCAGGGAAAAAATTGTTTTTATTATTTTGCAACATATAATAATGACAATGGCCTTATATTTGGCCATTGGCATGCTTCCTCAACTGGATGCATCCTTTATTTGGAGCTGTCATAGCTCCGTTTGGCTATTTGCAGAACGATACTCAGTTACCAACTGAGTACATTTCTGCAAATAACACTACTCTTACTCAGACAGGTTAATGTTTCCTGGATCACAAATTTACCTCATTTGAATAGGTTTCAGCAGCAGATCAGGTAATTTGCATATCCTAACACTGTCCGTGCAAGAGTCATTTTAAGAGCTCTCATGCATGCCCCTGCCGGCTGTTCCTGGATCGCTCGGCAGACATGGTGGCTGTCTGGAGTCTTACTCTACTCTTAGACTCTGTGCAAGCCTTCGTGAATCCGGCCCCCCATGTTTATATGACATAATAAATAATAGATATGATGGTACTGTAAGTTCCTGCTGAAGTGTTGTCAGGTGGTCTTTACTAATATTTCAATCTCCTCCCCGTGCTTTCTTTGGATCCAGTCTGCATAGTTCTTTTTGAATATAATCTCATTTGATTTCCATATTTGAGGTTACCTGGATGTCACTAGGACAATTTATTACCCCCATTGTGGAGCCAAACTTTTTTGCATAAGATATTGTACATATATCAATAATTTGCTGTTTTGTTGTTTCTGAAAATAACTTTTACAATCCACACACAATTTATCAATCTGTGTATCTTTATCCCTTCCACATCTTAAGTATCTATAAAATGGTTTCTTGTTATGCTCAATATCTTTAGAAAATTTTTCTTCAAATTTTATTTCATCTTGACTAACACTATTCTTAATTTGTTTATCCAGCTTGTTTATTTCAATTTGTCAAAGTTGTAGTTTGACCTCTTTTCCATTTCTCATATTTTTCTCTTTCATCTAAATCAAGTAACTTGTTCTTATGGAAATATATCCTCCTGCCATAGTGTGCCTATATCCTGACATTAAACACTTTTTGATTTTTTTCCCAATCTTTCTTTCAAAGTTTTCCACATTTCTTCATTCCTTCTACAGCTTTTCTAATGAATGCATCACTCCAATTAGTTTTACATAGTGACTGCTTTGCTTCCATATAATCTGTTGTTAATCTGTGCATTGGTGTAGATTTCACTTTGACAAAATTATCTAGCAACAAATTAACCTTTATAATTACATGACCACTGCACATCAATGGAGGCAAAACAGGATATGAAGTAACAGTAATTACTAACACAGACAATGTCTAGTATGTTTCCTTCCCTGGTAAATTGTGTTGGAATCTGAAGCAATTGTTGTTCCTGAACGTACTTAGTGAATAATTTCCTTATTAATGTTGTTGAATCAAGATTATTCCAGTCTGTTTCTGATAAATGTAAGTTCCCAGCTACTATTATTCTTCCCTTTTGTGTTTCATGCAAGAAATGTATGAATTCTTCTACATCATCAACACTTGACTTTGGTGGTCTGTGCACTCCAACAATTGTTATATGTTCCAGGGTTGTCTTTGTTGCACAATTACACAATCTATAGTAGTTGTGTTATCATTGAACATGCAATAATCACAAGTCTTTTAACTATCTTAAATCCCTACCATAAGTCTTCTACCTGATTTTTTGTTAGAATGTCTGTTACAGTAAAAACATTTATACCCTGATAGAACTGTTTTCCAGTCATTATATTTCAACCAGGTTTCACAAACAATAACAGCACCAATCTTGTGGGAAAGTAGCACATTTTCCATAATATATATATATATATATATATATATATATATATATATTAGTAATGCTCCTAGCATTAACAACCATCAGCTATGCATTAAATCCTGCTTTATGTTTTGCAGATATTACAAAATATCTGCTGCAAAAATTCTCTTTCTTGATCCTGACAGGTCCACACCATTCTGTCAGAACACATTTGTGCCCAAAATTAGACTCAGATGTTCTACACATTTCCATTTTTTTTAAATAAGGCATTTTTTTTTCTTGTTGGTATTTACCCCCAAAATCTTTTTGTTCATGGTGACATAACTCTCTTTTCTATATGTGATTTGTGAAAACTACTTCCTAACACCTGCACAAGTTATTCTATGTAAGTGGGCTGTAAGTTCCCGTAGATCAGAGCATATGTATATACCTTTAAGAAGCATTTCCAGCTGTAGCATGTGCATATAAATACAGAGCACATGCAGGCAGTAGTTCCATTTTGAGAGAACAGCCAGAGTGTTAACATGTATGAATGTAGTTGTTTAGTCTGTTTATAAGTTTATTTAAGTTTAAGTTACAAACCCTCATTTCTGATATGTTTGGGTGGGGTCTATATCACATCAGCCAGCAAATGCTAAAAATAGCGAACACTGATATATCAAACTTCAAACTCCGAATGCTGAAAACAGCAAAGGAGCAGATCAGCAAATTTTTTTCCAGGGAAAAATGTTGCTGATCCAAAAAAAAAAAAAAAAAAGAGTATATAGTCAAAATTAAGTGGGGCACTTTCCCCCCCAACTTAAATATACCAACTCCAAGATTGCACCACAGTGGAGAAAACAGCAAAGCTTGGAGAATGGCCCAGCAATTTTTTTTTCCCTGGGAAAAAATTCACTGATCCATTGATTCGCTGTTTTCAGCTTTCGGACTTTGAAGTTCGATATATCAGCGTTCGCTATTTTTAGCATTCGCTGATGTGATATAGACCCATTTGTGTGTAATAAAGCTGCTTGAACAGAACCCACAAATGTTCATCTGCTTTATCCTGACCAGATGAGTGACATTGTGTTAGAACAGGGATTAACAGAGCTGCTTCTTCAAGCCATGTGGTGCAGAGTTGAAGATGAAAACAAATCAAGCAGGTTGAGGGAAACAGAGCACAGTCAAATGAAAAAGGCCAGAAGCAAGATAAAGGTAAAGAAAACTGCACTAATGATTTATTTGGCAAAGAAAATGAAACAGCACATTTATAAGGCACAAAGCACATTATTAATCAAACCAGTAGCACAAAACATATCATTAAGCAAACCAAAGGCACAAAACTGCATTATTAATTAAACAAAATGTTCAAAACCACTATATTTGATAAAACTAGCAAATCTACTCATAAGGGGCTCAGAATTATCTATGGTTTGCATAACAAGCATGTTTAAAGCAAAACAAGCACAAGAACAGCATATTGAGCATGATAAGAGATTAAAAAGGCATAGCGAGTACAATAAAAGGGCAAAATTAAGCTTAAAGTACAAGGCAGCTGCATGTTTTTTAGTAAAAGACTGTGTTTGGGCACAAACTACTATTTGCCATTGACTGAAGCCAGACAAAGCATAACTAGAGTTGTTCAAAGTATCTCAGCGTGTACGAAGTGTTTACAGAGTGTGTGTGCTTTATTATGGTGCAATTATTTCAAAGAGTTTGCTGTGAGCAAAGTACATTTATATTGCAAACTGCAGTCAAAGTATGGCCATTTTGAAAAGTTTCTTGTGCTGAGTGCATTTATTCACAGAGTGCTGTCATTTCAGAGAGTTTCTTTCACTGTGCAGAGTTATTTCGCAAAGTACAGCCATTTTGAAAGGTTTTTATGCTGTGCACAGTTATTTGCAAAGTGCATTCATTTTGAAGTGTTTCTTACTCTAAGTTTTTCTGCCATGTACAGTTTATTATTTCTTACAGTGATACATAGTGGTATTATAAAGTACAGTGTTATCAGATTGTGTTCTTTTGCTACAAGAAACATATTTGGCAAAATGAAGTTGTTTCAAAGAGTTTGTTGTGCTATTGGACATAATTACAAGTACTGGCATGAAGGTCTGGCATATATATTTCTGTATGTGTGTTTGTACATTATTTCAAGCACCTTCACTGCTGTGTGTTGATGTGGCAGAGGCATTTCGCAGACCATCACCTCTTTTGTCTGATCATAATATAGCAGAGAATTGGAGAGTATTTGAGCAAGAATCCAATATTTTCATACAAGGAGCTTTTTCTGAAAAAGATGCACATAGGAGGGCATTCATTTTGCTTAACTTAACTGGGTCAAAAGCTATTGAAAGAGGGTGTTCATTTGTGTATGCCCCATAAGTATATGAAGGGGAAGGGGCGAACCATCATATTATGGTACAGGCTGAATCAAGGGAAGATGCTGAGTGCTTAAAACACAGATTTAGAGAAATGTGTAACCCCCAGACAAATGTTACCTTAGGGAGGCATTTATTTTATACAAGAGACCAAAAGCCTGGTGAAACTTTTGCAGCTTACATCACACTGACTTGAGTAATAAAACTAAAACTTGCAGATTTGGTGACTTAAAAGATGACTTAATAAAGGACAGGTTTGTGTGTGGTGTTAATAGTGCTACAGTGAGAAAGATTTTGCTTCATGACAGTGATTTAATGTTAAGTAAGGCCATAGAGAGTTGTCAAATCCATGAGGTCACAGAAAGGCATACAAGTATGCTTACAAGTGATAAAAGCATGGTTTCAGCGACCTCTAGAGAAATCATAGACAGCATGCAACATGTGGCAAGCAGAAACAGGCCTAAGCACATGGCAGTGGCAACCCCTGTAGGTGTGGCAAGGAGAAGCTGGAGCTTTCTAGCAAGTTCCAAGACTAATTCAGTTAAAGGAGCATGCTCAGTGCAATATAGGAGTGAGTCAGTGAAACTCAAGTCAAGTCTCATTGTTAACTGTCATAATTGTGGAGCCAACCATGAGTCCAAAAGGGAAAAGTGCATAGCATTTAGTCAGCAATGCCACAAGTGAAAAAATGGAATCATTTTCAAAGCTTTTGTAAATCAAGCATCATTCAATTAAGAAAGTTAATTAAAAAAAGCAGGTTGGTCATATAAAAACTGCGTCCCTAATTTTTTATGTAGATGGTGTATCAGCGGTTGGTGAATAGGTTAATGCAGTAGATTTGTTGGCAAAGAAAGAAGTATTCTGCACTGTTCTGATCGATAGTAAACCCACAGAGCTCAACGTAGATACTGGTTCAAAGTGTAATGTGATGTCACCACAGACATTTGCTAAAGTGAGAGCTGGTGAGCAACTTTATTTGGTCAGTTGTGTGAAGCTTGTTGTTTATGGAGGTGAAGAGATTCAAACTGAAGGCTCAGTAGTGTTTTCATGCTATTTGGCTGGGAACAGCTACAGCTCACAATTTTATGTAGTCCAAAGACCTGTGCAATCTTTGTTAGGTCTCAGAGCCAGTTTGAGAATGAAACTGTTTTTTTTTTTTTTTTACCAAAGAAGTACATCTTGGGAGCACATGCCCCATTTCCAGCTTCAGTGATACTATTTTCTCAGAATATGCATAGACACAAGAGACTTAAACAAGGCATTAAAAATACCTCATCATCCTACATATACAGTCAAGAAGATTGCAACCCTCATGCTAAATACCACTGTTTTTTCTGTCTTAGATGCAAAGAGTTCATTTTGGCAAGTAATGCTTGATCACAAATCTTCACTACTGACTGCATTCAGTACCCCATTTCATAGATATAGATTCCTCAGGATGACTTTTGGAATACATTCTGCCAATGAAGTCTTTCAGCAGCATGCAATGGAGCAATTTTTTTAAGTCAACTCATGTGCAATAATAGTTGATGATTTACTAGTTGGAGGTAATTGTGAAGCAGAGCATGACAGAAACCTCAGGAAAGTTCTGGACAGAGCGCATGAAGTAAATTTAAAGCTCAATCCTCTGAAGTGCAAATTCAGACTACCAGAAGTTACTTATGTAGGTCATTTATTTACCAGTACAGGCTTATGAAAAGATCCTTCTAAACAAACAGCCATTCTTGAGATGCCAGCTCCAGACAATGTCCAAGCTCTACAGTGTTTTCTTGGTATGGTTAACTATTTGGGTAAATTTATCCCTGACATTAGTGAGGTACCAGCACCTTTAGGATAGCTGACATGCAAAAGTGTTGCATGATCATGGTTAGAACAAAACCAGAGGGCATTTGGTGACCTCAAACAGCAAATTGCTAACCCACCTACATTAAGATACTATGATATCCACAAACTAGCAATTCTTTCCTGTGATGCTTCAAAGTTCGGTCTTAATGCAGTTATTCTTCAAGAGGCAGACCTGTTGTTTATGCATCTAGAACTGGAATCCAAACTGAGATGCAGTATGCTCAAACTGAGAAGGAACTTTTGGAAGTTGTGTTAGCATGTTTGATGTTCCATGATTATATTTATGGCTGAGCAATCCAGACAGAAATTGACCGTCAACCTCTAGTCACTGTTTTAAAGAAGCCTATGCATTCCAATCCAGCAAGACTACAAAGAATGATATTAAAATTTCAAAAGTACATCCCAGGCTGCATTTTACATGAACTTCAGAATGAACTGGCTCCCCACTTAAGCACCATGTTCAATAATAGCTTCGCATCAGGCTTTGTGCCCACTGAATGGTGCACAGCAACAGTTATCCCACTCCACAAAGGGGGGGCCACCACTGATCCTGGGAACTATAGATCTATTAGCCTGATGAGCATGGTCTGCAAAGCCATGGAATGTATCATCATGGAGCTCATAAACAAAGACATTGATAACCTCCAAACTCTGGATCCCACCCAGTTCGGGTTTGTGAAAGGCAGATCATGCCTCCTGAACCTGATCGACTTCTTTGAGGCAGTCACCAAAGCCGTAGATGAGGGTAAAGTGGTTCACACAGCCTATCTTGACCTCGCCAAGGCTTTCGACACCATCCTCCATTCTGGAATTATAGCTAAACTCAATAAACGAGGCATAAATCCCTACGTCACAAGATGGTTTGCCAATTGGCTCAGTGACAGAACCCACACTGTAAATGTTGCAGACTCCAAATCTGACCTCAAACCAGTGACAAGTTGAGTACCACAGGGTTCCGTCCTGGGACCGCTCCTGTTTGGTATCTAATTCAGATGCCTGGTGTCAGAGCCATGGCCTCAAGCTCAATGCCAAAAAGTGCAGTGTCATCCCCTTTGGTAAAAACTCTGTACCCATGAACTACCACATAGGCAGCAATCTACTTAACACTGAATGCATGATAAGAGACCTTGGGACCCAGGTGGACAGTAGTCTCTCCTTTGATAGTCACATTGCCACAGTAGTCAGGAAGTCCTTCTACGTGGCACACCTCATCATAAAAGGGTTCTCATCCAGGAAAAAAGAGGTCATCGTTACCCTCTACTCATCACTCATTAGACCCATTATAGAGTACAACACCCCTTTTGAAATGTACCTCACAAGACATCTGCAGCAGCTGGAAAGGCCACAGAAGTACCTCACAAAGAGGATTACTGGACTCAAATAAATGCCCTACACTGACCGCCTCAAAAAACTCCAGCTTTACTCCATAGCATATCGCCGACTCAGAGGTGATCTCTGCCTAACATATAAAGCTATGTCAAACCCAGAGCTGTTGGACATGCTACACCTAAAGAAATCCCAATCCCTCCAAGCTACACGCTCTAGGGACCTAAACCTTGTCACCACAATAAACAGGACATGCTGGAGGGATAGATTCCTATCCCAGAGACTTCCCATACTCTGGAATAGGCTACCCATCTATGTCAAGCAAAGTTCTTCATTAGCACTCTTCAAGAAAAATCTTGATGAGTGGATGGGAAATAGGAAATACACCCCGGGGATCACTTCTGTTTCTCTGCTCGTCAGTGGCACAGGAAAATAACTTTCTTGGGTGGCGTAAGCCAGGGAACCTTGTTGGCTAGGCTTGCATAGGCCCTTAGGCCAATAGCCTAGTACCTACCTATGAACAATTTCAAAATGGTCTATACTAAACTTCTTTATCTGCCTGATACCTTATCCAGATCACCCAGAAATACGACGGAACAGTTTGATTCAGAGAGTTTTGACTTTGATGTCATGGAAGTGCATTATTTTTCTATCACAAGACTTAATGAGCTAAGAGATCATATAAAGACTGATCCAGTTTTGCAAAAGCTCAAGCACTACATCAATGTAGGATGGCTGCCAAAGCAAGCCAGTGTATCACCAGAAGTATAACAATACTTTCCATACAGAGACGAGATGCTGATGGAAGATGGTATCATTTTCAAAAGTCCAAAAGCTGTTGTTCCTACTTTCTTATAATGTGAATACATTCAGGTTTTGCATCATGGCCACCCAGGTTTCAAATCTACAAAAAGAAGGGTGAGAGATCTAGTATTTTGGCCTTCTCTAGCAAAACACATTGATAAAGTGCTTTCTTCTTGTTCAGTGTGCAAAAAAACTAAGCCGCATTTGCAAAAAGAGGCACATCAGCTAAGCCAAATTCCTGAACTACCTTGGTCAACAGTAGCAACTGACATATTTGAGTAGAACAGTCAACATTACTTAGTTTTGGTAGACTCTTATTCGAATTGGTTTCAGATCAATTTGCTACCTAACCTAACATCCAGTGCTGTTATTATTAAGAATAAACATCATTTCTCAGTCCATGGTAGTCCACACAAATTTATTTCTGACAATGGTTTTCAATTTACCAGTCAATTATTTCAGAGATTTGCAAAAGAGTGGGACTTTATCCATGTTACTAGCAGTGCTGAATCTCCTCAGTCCAACAGCCTTACTGAACATGCAGTATAGAGTGCAAAGCAATTACTGTTGAGATCAAAGCCATACAATCCTGATATCTTCTTGAATTTACTCAATCTCAGAAATATGGGTCTATATCACGTTATCGAAAACCTGTATCATTGAACACCAGAAGACCGACACGTATAGCTCGAACTACGTTAATGATGAACGTACAAAACCACGAAACGCGAAATGTCGAAGTGTCATGGTTGGCACATCTGCAGTATAGCTCCGTGAGGTAAGTGTGCGATAGTTACGGACCTTAGGGTTAGGATGCGGGTTAAGGTAAGTGCATACATAGGTGATGTATGTAAGGTTTAGTGTAGGATTAGAAGTAGGGTTTTGTTAACTATATGTGTGTGGATTATTTGTTTTGTTTGGGTATATGTCTGTAGGGTAAGTGTGCGATAGTTACGGACTTTAGAGTTAGGGTGTAAGTTAAGGTAAATACATAGATAGTAATGTATGTAAGGTTTAGTGTAGTGTTAGAAGTAGGGTTTGGTTTTTGTATGTATGTGTTTTAGTTATTATGTTTGGGTATGTAGTCTGTAGCGCGCAGTGGTGTTGGCCAACTATGGTGGTTCGAGATTTGAAAATTCGTGGTTTGGGGGTTTGGCGTATTTGCGGTTCGGGCTTTGTGTGTCGGTGTTGTGGTGTTTGATGATACGGGTTTTCGATAATGTAATATAGACCCCAGAAATATACCCCATGACAATCTACTTGGCTCGCCTGCTCAGAGACTTCTATCTTGGCAAGCCAGAACACCCTTGCCTATCAGTTCTAGTTTGTTGGTGACTAATGCGAAAAACAACAGAGTAGTCAAAGCCCATCTTTTTAAAAAGTGTTCTTCACAGAAGTCCAGCTATGATAAAATGAGCAGATTTCTTCATCCATTAAAAAAAGGAGAGACAGTGAGGATGCAAACGGCGAAAGGCTTTGATCAAATTGGTTAAGTGAGAGGTATATATGCCTAGCTGAGATCCTACTTAGTAGAATCTGAGGGTACAGACTACAGGAGAAACCACAGACATTTTCTTCCTGTATCACAAATTATATCACAACATCATACCTCTGATACAGACTCTAGATCTCAATGCAACCCTGATAATATTCGTACAGAAGAACATGTCACAGTATCCATTCCCATTCCTGATGATGTCCCAGATGTTCCCAAAGTTGAACATTCCTTGAAGACAATCCCCATTGTCAGATCTAATTTCTGACTTTTATGTTACACAATCAGGTCATATTTTCAGACCTAGTGTTAAATACACAGCAGCCTGGACGTGATTGTTTCATATGTGTCTAACTTTATATTTACAGAACTAGTTATAAGTTGGGAGGGTGGCCTAATGTCTTTGGTGTTTGCCTTACAAACACAAGGTGCAGAGTTTGAATCTCACAGGGGATAATTGGCTAGGCTTCAAATAGCTTGCAAGGGCAGTTAGTCTAGTACTAATCTATGTACCTATATGATTGCATGTCAAATAATTAGTTCTGTATAACTTCATCTCAAAAGATTATTTCTGTAAGTTGCATGTCATTGAATACTGTCATTTCATATAAGTACTATTTCTCAAAGAGGGAGAATATACATCAGAGCATGTGTATATATCTTTAAGAAGCTTTTCCAGCTGTAACACGTGCATATAAATACTGAGCACGTGCAGGCAGCAGTACCATTTTGAGAGAACAGCCAGAGTGTTAACATATATAAATGCAGTAGTCAGTCTGTTTATAAGTTTATTTAAGTTTAAGTTACAAAGCCTCATTTCTGATGTGTTTGTGTGTATTAAAGCTGCTTGAACAGAACCCATGAATGTTCATCTGCTTTATCCTGACCAAATGAGTGACAGTTCCCTACTAATAGTCAGAGAGTCCTTCTGGGTGAGATAATTTGTTCCGACCTGAATTAAAACAGATCGGCACTTCCTTACTTTAAGGTGTTCTAAGGCCTGCCGCACATCCTCGATTTTTGCTCCTGGAAAGCATACAATGTTCATTATTTTCTCTGTAGATGTAAGTATCTCTTCCTCTAATAATTGAAACTCCAATTACAAGAATATGTTTCTGACCAGATCTAAGTAATCTTCAGCTTCTAATTCAGTAGTGTGTGCTTTATCAATTGTTACAAAGGAATGATCTTTATCACCATTAGTGTTATCAGTCCCACTGTTTTCATTGCTTATTACATTTGTAAGCGCACAATTCCCATCCAACTGGCTTTGTACATCCACAGCTTGTCATGTTGTCAACGTCTGTCTTTCCCCTCCTTTTTCATATAGTAATGTTCTTCAGACCTTCCATGCTTAGTTTTGATTTCTTCCTTTTCACCTATCCCTTGCTTCTTCTTTCTACCTTCTTTTTTGAAAATATTATGCCTTTTTCTGCAGACTAAAGGATTTTTGATAGAAAAAAAAATATTGTTCCCTATAATCTGTGTTGCATAACAAAGCAGTCTGCTTTTTAGTACGTATTCTCTTTGCTTTACAGATATTTATCCGTTTCTTTTTCTTCTTTGTTATTTCTTGTGATCTTCTTCCTTTTTTATTTCATTCTATACACTTTGAATCTTCAGATTGCTAAATACTTGTATCTTGAATTCCAAATCTGTCAGTGGCATTATCTTGTTTCACTGGGGTTGAGTCATCTTTACAGACAGTAGATGCATTTTTTCCTAAATGTGTTCTGTTTGCTTTTTGCCTAACATTATTTATCTCATCAGTGTGGTCACTAATATATGTAACAACAGTTCTCCAAGCTGTGCAATTGCACAAGTGCAATCATCATCAGTAAGTCTAGATTTAGTACTAATAATGGTACATTAATCATACAACTTTTGACATGTGGAACACAGATCACCAATGTTATCAGGTGTTACCTTTAAATATGCATAGCATTTATTACACTGTACAAGATGTTTGCATTTTAGCAAATCATTAATTGCATAATTATATAAGGAATCCATATTCAGCTGCAAATGAATAAACATTTTAATAGAAAAGAATAATCAAGATCAGTTACCACAGATTTCAAAGAAAACTTAATCAACTTCTAAGAGGAAAGTCACACACATAAGAAAGACCAATAAATCTCAAACCAAGATAGGATAGTTTAAATAAGGTCTGGATTGTCCTGTCTGCAGTCTGTGTGAATTTATACCTGACTATGCCCTTTGGGATGGCTAGAATTTGCCTGGCTAAAACCTATCCCTTTCTAACAACTAACAGTAAAAATTAAAGATAAAGCAACAAAATATAAATCAAAGTAGATCTTTTTCTTTAAAAAGCTATCCCTTCCTTCCTAGAAACAGTGCAAAACTGTGTAAAAATAAAATATGAAAACTTATCTTAACATGCTACTGCACAGTCAATTACAAACAATACAGGATTGTAGAGATAAGCTCTTAGATAGCCAGCAGCCTTTCACATTGCTTTGACAACTGAGAAGTAGATGCCAAAGAGAACTATGCCTAGCACAGAGCCCTGCTGGACTCCACTGATGGCAAGCCTCTTTGTGGAGGTGACCCCACCAATATTAACTTCTTGGATCCTAGCGATAAGTCAGCTAGCTATCCAACATGTTGTAAAATGGTTTATACCTAGTTCTGTAAGTATGCACCATTTTCCCTTCATCAGTTGTCATAGTGACCTTTTCATGGAAGTCCATCAGATTCAGTAGGCATGATATTCCATTGAAAAAGCCAAAATGGAATAGATCCAGTGTTTGGAGGTTTCCCATGTTTTACATAATAATTTCCATGATAATTCTTTCTATGGTTTTGCAAATAAAACTAGTCAGACTAATGAGTCTGTAGTTTACAGGATCTTTTGAAGGTCCTCCCTTATGAAGAAGCTATGACCATCACAGTCCTCCATGTGACACAAAGTTATGTTATGTTTGAAGGTAGTTTAGGGGGATGGTTGGGGTGAGAGGGGTGTAAAGTTGGAACTGAATTTGTCCACTAATAGGTTTACTATATCATCAGGCTCAGTGAATGTGGTACCATTAAGTACCAGTTCAGCACATTGCTTTTTGCTGCCCTTGAGGTTTTTTACCTAACCGTAGAAGGCCTTATGGTTAGCTTCCATCTGGGGCTTTATCTTAACCTCAAAGCTGGCTTTGCTTGACTTAATTATCTCTCTTAGTTACCTATTTACCTTGAAGAGTGTTTTTATTTTTATGGGATTTACCCTTCCTCGTTTTGTCATTTTTTTTTCTTTTTGTTGTATATCCTGTTTAACTTGGGCAGTTTGTTTCTGAGGTTACTCATAGGTTGAATTCTGGTAGGTATAACAGCCTATATGCAGCCATTGACATGGTTGTACAGAGTTTCTCAGAGTAATTCAGCACAGGCTGCTGTGTTCTCATACTTTGGAGTGGCACTGAATTTTGGTGAACTATCTCTTAATGACAGGTAATTTGCCTTGGGATAGTTCCTAACTGTTACTGGCTTTAATGGGATCACAGAGTTGATTTTGATTTTGAAGAAGACATCTTTATGGTTGGACTTTGCCAGGGAGAATGAGATACTGCGAGAGGCACAATTCTTCTGTATATGTGAGCATGAGGTCCAGTATGTTGGAACCTCTAGTTCACTATTTGGTCAAAGACATTTCTATTTATGAAGTCACAGCATCTCTCTCTGCCTATAGGTCTGAGGCCTTGCAAGATTCATAGGCTGTAGAGGGATTATTGAAGTCTCCCTTGAATAGGGCGCTAGGTTGGATGGTACATGTCTCCAGTAGTTTCAAGTATGCATTATAAGCTCCTTGGGACATGGATTGTGATCTGCACTTGAAGGAACTCCAGCACATCATTCTGTTTGAACAGCCTAGAGACATGTTTGTATTGAAGTATATTAGGACACCTCTATCTTTAGCCCTTGTCTGTGTAGCTACTGGTCTAAATGTGTGGAATTCACTGAAACATTACATTGCCTAGGTTATCTCTGCTGCTTGAAACCGTGTCTCAGTTACTGCACGGATGTCTATATTCTTGAGTTTGAATAGGGCTTGAAGATGGTGTATTTTTTTTTATTTTTTTTTTTTTTATTTAGGCTCCTGACATTAAGCAGTGACACCTTGAGGTTCAGTTGAGTTGATTATGCTATGTCAATAGGTTTGTCAATTTGGCATTGCTTAAAAAAGGCATTGTGGAGTTGAATAAAGTTTTAACTAGTTTTCAAAAGCCTAGATGGGAAAGCTGCAGACCATTCTTGGTAAAGCAATGTGGTCTGTTGATCATGTCCTTCCAAGATGATAAACATTAGACCCCTTAGAATGACACCAGAAAGACAGTCATTTGTTGATATCAATCATTTTTGCTCATATTGTGGAAACATCCTTGGCAATGGTAATTTCCTGTTCTGTGCTAGGTTTATACTAGCCTGAGACAACTATTTTATTTTTATTATTATTTATTTTTATTTTGCATTTGTTAACTGGAGGTGTCTGACTGAGCCGAAAAGGGCTTTTTTCAGCAGAGGACCAGGGAGAAAAGCTCCACATAGAAAAATTACAGATACATTTAGTTATTTAGACATGATCAGTATACACACAAATTACAAAAGACATGTTTTTACAGTGGTATGCAGCACATCAACAGTTACAGTCGAGAGAACAAACAAAAAAAATATTAATTTAAAAATAAAGGTTATTAATAGATTTGTGGTGTACAGCTGGAATTTGAAACATAGGTAGAATACATACATAGTACACAGGTACAGTGCATACATTACAAATAATCCAAAAGATTCATCATTTTTTTTCTTCATATAGTCCTGGGAGGTACATTTTTGATAATTTACACCTAGATGGATGATGACAGAATCACACTAGTACTAGTTGCGTAATGACCTGAGTGGATGCATGATTTAGCAAATCCTGGCTCTTGCAGGTAAACACAAATCAGTCATTGGACCATATTAAGATCATCATCATCAGCCCCCTTTTTCCCATTTTTCTACATGGGGTCGGGTATTGTGTTAACTGTCACCAACTCTCTTGATTCAGTGCCACACATCTGCCATCTTCAACAGTCATGCTTGACTGTAGCAGATCTTCTTTCACACAATCCATCCACCTCTTTGCTGGACATCCTTGCTTTCTCTTACCTTCTTCTTGTCTGTCCCAAATCTTCCTCACCAGATTGTCTTCTGCTTTTCTACACATGTGTCCAAACCACCATAATCTGTTCCCTTTGATCTTTTCTGCAATTGGAGCTACTTTAGCTTCTGCTCTTATGTCCTCATTTCTTCGTCTGTCCTAAAGTGTGCATCCTACCACCTTTCTCAGTCACTTCATTTCCATCACCTCTAGCTTCTTCAACTGTTCTGCCTTTACTGCCTAGGTTTCTGTACCATACAGTAGTACTGGTCACACCCTGTCTTATACACCTCACTTTTCAGCTTCTTTGGCATTCTTCTGTCATAGACTACATCTAATACTCTATGCCAGTTGGCTGCAGCCCCTCTGACTCTAGCTTTGACCTCTTCATTCAGACTACCCTTCTTCTCAACTACCCCTCCCAAATACTTCAAGCTGTTTACCTGTTCCACTATCTTCCCTTCTATCTCTATTCTCAGCTTCTTCTGATTTTCACAATTTGCTGAGATTACCACTATCTTATATGTGCTTAGTTTCATCTTGTGTGCCTTCATAATTTTATTCCATTCTCCTATCCTTTGCTGAAGTTCTAGCTCTGAGGCTGCCTGTACTGCCACATCATCTGCATACAGTAGCTTTGTTGATCCTTTCCCTCCAACCTGTTTGCTAATGTAGTCCATCACCAGTATGAACAGCAGTGGGGTCAGAGCTGAACCCTGATGTACACCCACTCCCACTGGGAACCCCTCTGTGAAGCGAAACATTGTTCGTACTTGAGTCACTGGGTCCTTATACATAGCCTGCACTAGTTCTACCAATGTTTCTGGGACTTCAAACCACTGCAGTACTGCCCAGATCAGCTTTCCTGAGACCTTGTCATATGCTTTGTCCAAGTCTATGAATGCCTGGTTGGACTGTCTCCTCATCTCTAGCTTCTTCTCAAGTATCTGTCTCAATGCAAACATCACGTCAATTGTGCTGCATCCTGATATGAATCCAAACTGCTCATCTCCCATCTTACATTCTACTACTCTGCGTATCCATTTATCAATCACCCTGTCCAGAACTTTCATGCAATGTGATAGGAGTTTGATGCCTCTGTACTGCCCACAGTTGTGGACGTCCCCTGTGTTCTTGTACACTGGCACGAGTATGTTTATTCTCCAGTCATCTGGGATACGCCTTTCTCTCCACACTGCTATTAGTACCCTCAGGAGCCATTTCTCCTATATCTCACCCAGCATCTTTATCATATCTGATGTGACCTCATCTGAGCCTGATGCTTTCCCTGACTTCATCTTCCTTAGTGCTGTTCTTACTTTTTCTAACGTGGTCTCCTCGTTTTCTCTCATTGTAGTCTGTTTCTGGGGCAGTACAGCTACTGTGGGGTTTTCTTCATTCAGAGGCTGCTGGAAATTCTCCTTCCATCTACCTTTGATGTCCCCTGGACTGGTGAGTAGGTTGTTGCTGGCATTCCTTATGAAGGGTGTCTGACTATCTTCTTTATCTTTCTGCCTTTGCCTTGCAACCTGATATAGTTTCTTTGTGCCCCTTACTAAGTCACTTTTCAGAACATGGTACAGTGCCTCCGATGCCCTATTCTTTGCTATTGCAACTTCTTTCTTCTTTGTTAACCAACCAGTAGTCCTTCCTAGCCTGGTCAGTCTTTTCTGTCTTCCACTAACTGGGAAAAGCCAAAAGATACAACAACAACAACAACTTCTTCTTTCTGCACTCCTTCTTTCTTTTGATGACTTCCTGGACTTCTACATTCCACCACCAGCTTTCCTTATGTACTTTATTTCCATACCTGGCTTGGCCACATATCTTTTCTGTAGTCCTAACACATGCTGTTTTTAGGCGCTACCATTCTTCTTCAACTGTACCTATTTCAACCTCTTCTTGGGGTGCTAGAGCCCTAAGTATTTCCTTGAAGTGTTATACTTTCTCTCCAGTCAACTTCCAGGTCTTCAGCCTGGTCAGTGTTGACCTTAGAGCCTTCTCTGACCACTGCTTGCAGTTGATTGTGATAACTAGTGGTTTATGCTGTGGGCTGATTGTTTCACATGGAGATGACATTGCAATCATTGATTCTACCCCGGTGCCTTTTCCTGACAAGGAGGAAGTCTACCCGAGTTGCATGTTGACTGCTCTTGTATGTGATCTTGTGACTGTTTCTCTTTCTGAACCATATGTTGGCTATTATCAAGACATTTGCCAGACAGAAGTCTAGAATGGCTTCTCTTTCTTTATTTTTGTTGCCCCACTCATGTAGGCCCAGGCAGTCCTCATATCCTGGTTTGTCTGTCCTGATGTCCTGATATGTGCATTCAAGTCACCCATTATCAACACCAGTTCATGATGGCCTGCTTTATCTAGTAGGTCCTGCAACTGCAATCTGAATGAACTCTTTTCCTCACTATCACAATCCTGCTGTGGGGCATAGGCTGAGATTATTAATACTGCCCTATCATTACAGTGGAGACTGACTACCATGAGTCTATCATTAATTTTGATGATATCTCTAACTGCCTTCTGAAGATGGCGCAAGTTAATGCTAGTAGTCTTAACAACAAAGTGCCAAATCTTGGGGTCCTCCTGCATTTGCAAAACATCAATGTCTCTGTTGTTACAGAAACATATTTTAAGTGACCAGTGAACACTCAATCAATACCTGGGTTTTGTAATTATCACTCATTTAGACCTGATAGGAACTGTGGTGGTATGTCCATATTTGTTAGACACCACATTACCTTGAGACAGATATCCAGATACCCATAAGTTGAGCTTTTAGATATTCAAATCATGTTAAATAAAATCAGCTGTCATATCATGGGGTGCAACAGAACCTCCTCTGGAAGTCCAGAAAACTCACACATCATTCCTAAACATTCTTAATGAACTTCCCATGCTGTCATCCCATGGTGATTTAACTACCCAGTGATTAACTGGAGGGGTTATTCTTCCAACCTAAGCTGCCGTCCCATGGCGATTTAACTACTCAGAGATTAAATGGAGGGCTTATTCTTCCAAACTATGATATGCGCATAAATCCTTAGATTTATAAACAAAAGCAACCTGGCCATATTGATAATGACTCCACTAGAGAAAGGAATGTACTTGAACTGGTCATAATAAACGTATCATCTGTGTGTACCATCCCCAATGTATTCCCCTCACTGGTCAAGTCAGACCTCAGACTTATAACCTTCGCCTTCAAAATCTCCAAACCACCAGAAACAAATATCACAGAGTTCAGGTACTTTAAAAATAATAAATCTGAAATTATATGATGAGCTAATCATGAGCGGACAGGTGATCCGCTGTGGCGACCCCTAACCAGGAAAAGCTGAAAGAAGAAGAAGATAATATCACCCAAAATGTTGATATTGGAAAGAGTTATGGAAATAAGTTCTATTAGCATATGGACAAACGTATTAAACTGGCAGTCCCAACTAGAGCTAAGCAACTGTGTGCAGGTAATAAGCAAACCAGCAAGGTGATTCTGAGGCACTAATAAACTATAAAATAAAGAGGAATAAACCTCAACCTATATAACAGAAAAAAAAAATAAGGATACCATCAAGCAGATAGATAAGAAACTAAACAATGGACATAAAGAAAAACAAAGGCATCCCATGAATTTGGACTACTTAAAAATGCAAATCCCAACTACAAGCTCTTCTTTAGTTATGTCAGAAAAATAAGAAATATTACCCAATATTGCTCCAAGTTACTGATAGTGCTACCTACTCTGATCCATTGGTTATTACCAACATACTAATAAATAGATTCAGTGTACACTTCGCACCTAGAAAGAGTTGGCTTGGGTGAGAGGGGCAACTGCTCCAGGTGCAAAGTGGTGGTGATCAAGATCAGCCGATCTTGATCTCTCTTTAATACAATACCAGCTTAAAAACCTGAGTGCTGCAATACTCTGTTTGGTCAAAACTGTAGCACCTGCTTGCAACATTGTAGCAGATAATTTGCTATTGTTTAAAACTAAAAAAAACCACTTTTTTTAACTAAAACCTGAAGGCTGTAGTGCTCTGTGCAGACAAGGCAAAAACTGTAGCAACTAGTTTGCTAAAGTTGAAAATATATATATTTTTTTCATAAAATGTTGAAGCAGGGTTAGGCACAGGGCACAAAAATGAGACCTGAATGGCTGAGGCAGGGGGGGTGTCAGTATGACACTAAAGCATTTTTTTCCTGCTGATGGAGTAGGTTGTTGGTTGAGTCAGCTATGCTTCTGCTTAGATACATTGTTTCCAAGATTCCTTATTCCTGATGTTATCAAGCCACCAACAGTCATGAAAGGTGCTCTCTAATACAAATAATACTTCATTTATTGGGCCTGTCAACATACCTAGTTACCTAATTAATAATATTAAACAAGCAGTGGTGGACTCACTCATCAACGTTTTCAACCTGAACCTAGCAATGAGCTTTCTCCCACAAGAATGGCAGATGGTTGTTGTGATCACCCTCTACAAGGATGGTCCCACCACTGACTCCAGGAATTACAAGCCTTTCAAGTCTTATAAACAAAGCCATGGAAAGTATCATAACTGCAATAATATCAAAAAAACTTATTAGACTTGACCCCTAGATACTGGCTTTGTCAAGGACAAATCCTTTCAAATGAATCCTGTGAACTTCTTTGAGGGGGTCATCCATGCTGTAGACAGTGGACAAGTTGCCCACATATTATACCTTGACCTTGTCAAGACGTTTGATAACATATCACATGCTAATATATTAAACAAGCTGAAAGAGTTCTACATTTACTCTTATTCAGATAGGTGGATAGCCAGCTGGTACAGGGACAGAGCTCATATATTTAGATTAGGGAGTGCATTCTCTGACAGCATAAAGGTGACCAAAGGAGTTCCTCGAGGATCTGATATAGGACATCTGCTATTCAGTATCTGCTTCTCAGATCTCCACTTAGCAAGCCATGATCTCTGGTTAACAATGTTTGTCGATAGTTGCACCTATCTGTGAATTGGAAAGGGTGTTTATCAATGGTTTTCCACCTGTGTTCGGGCTTATGACTGGCAGCAGCCCTTTCTGAATTCCAGCCAGTAAGACAAAACTACAAGTCAGACAACCTGCAAGAAGAGATGAGGATTAATAAAGGGAATGTGAACACTGGTGTAAAATGTGCTATTCTGTCTGAAAATACTAGTGAAGCTCTCAAAATAAATACCACAGGCATTAAAAAAAAAACAGATTAATACACTGTTGAGTAAAACGCTACTGATAAGTGAATATAATAATATGGAATCTAAGGTCCTGTTTGAACCTGTATCATGTAAAGAATTACATTTGCATAATATTGTGGCGCTTTGGCTTGTGAGAAGTTAGAGATTATAAAGGAAATTCATAGTGGGAAAGCAAAGAGATAATACATTCCTTTACTTATTCAGGAAAAGTTACAAGCCCACTGACATTTCTGAAGTACTGTACAGAGACATATGAATGTATTTCCATTTCATTTTTCATTTTGTTGCACAAATAAATCTTTGTATTGCCATATTACTGGTTCCAGTTTCTTTTAGGAGTTAGCAACTATGTGCAGTTCACTCTGTTACTCAGCTACCAAACAAACCTTTCCAAATCTTAACAAAGGACAACATGCACAATACAATCCCTAACGTAGCAGAGCAAAAATATTTCATTTTTATATATGATCTTGTCTTGCCCCTTATTCAATATACTGATGTAATTGCCAATAATTGTGTACTACTACAGGATCAGTTACTTACACAGCATTATCAAGAAATGTTCTGGTTTGTAAAACTGAAAATGCTCTTCATTTATTAACTATCCATTTAATTTCAAACAATCATAAACTACAACTTGCTGAAAATAAAATTTGTAAATGTGTGCTACTGACAGATGCAAGTACATATTATAACAATCTCCTAAAAGCTTTCAAATGGATAAGAGTACAGAGGAGGGTTTCATTACTGCCTTGTTGAATGTGATATAAAATAATTATGGCCGGTCAATGTCTACCCCTACAGACAAAATTACTTATCAGATGACAGACATACTCTTAGAAAATAGTCAGGTAGTGGAAGTCACATGGACAAAATGAAATCTGAAAAAAAGTATGCCTATTTAGTATTTTTAACAAATTAGCTTTCTTGCTGAATTGCCAAAAATTGAATAATCACAATAGTGTTTCACCCTCTGCTCACAATGTTTGGTGGATTTAATGAATGGCAGATCTGTGACTGGACTGGTAGATCTGTGACTTCAGTATTCACTCATGTCTGTTGGCTATACTTGTTTCCAACTAAAGTCAAGTGTCATGTAAAGCTTTAATTATGACAGTATCTGCAATTACTCGTTCATCACTGTAGCTGTGGATGGAAGTTGTAGACTGCAGTGTCACTGTACACATCTTTTGTTCTGTCCCAGTTTTTACAGAATGCTCTTGATTTTGCCTTTGCTTTTTGTTTGTTTATTTTTTGGGGTATTTTTGTGGTTGTGTGCATGTGTGTGTTCCCTGTCAATTGTGCTTCCTTGCAAATTATTAACAGTGCAGCAGTTACTAAATAAAGACAGACGATGTAAGTTATACACATTGTGATAAACTGAGTTGCTGCCAGGCCAGCTAGCTGGAATTTTATAAATAATTACATGTCATTTGAAAGTATTAATATGATTTATATACAGTGGCTATAAAAAGTTTACACACCCCTGTTAAAAAGCCAGGTTTTTGTGATATAAAAAATGAGACCACAATAAATCATTTCATAGCTTTTCCCACCTTTAATGTGACCTATAACCTGTACCATTCAATTGAAAAACAAATCTATTAGGGGAAAAAATATAAAAAATAAAAAATATACAATAAGCTGGCTGCATAAGTGTGCACATCCTTAAACTAATACTTTGTTGAATCACCTATTGATTTAATTACAGCATTTAGTCTTCATGGGTACACACCTGCCATCAATTAAACAGACTCAGATTAACCCCAAATAAAATTCAGCTGTCCTTGTAGGATATTCCTGACATTTTCTCAGTTGCCTGCTATAGCAAACACCATGGTTCACAGAGAGCTTACAAAGCATCAAAGGGATCTCATTGTTGAAAGGTATTAGTCAGGAGAAGGGTACAAAAAATGTCCACAAAATTCATTATACTATAGAACACAGTGAAGACAGTCATCAAAAAGTGGAGAAAATATGGGACAACAGTGACGTTGCAAAGACCTAACCTTCCCTCCAAAATTGATGGAAAGACAAGACAAAAACTGCTCAGGGAGGCTGTCAAGAGACCTACAGCAACACTTTATGAGCTGCAGGAATTTCTGGCAAGTACTGGTTGTGTACTACATGTAAAAACAATGTCCTGTATTCTCCATATGTCTGGGCTATGGGGTAGGGTTGCAAGACAGAAGCCTTTTCTTACACAGAAAAACATCCAGGCCCAGCTAAAATTTGCAAAACAATACATCAAGTCTCCCAAAAGCATGTGGAAAAATGTGTTATGGTCTGATGAGACCAAGGTTGAATTTTTTGGCCACAACTCCAAAAGGTACATTTGGTGCAAAAACAGCACTTCGCATCACCAAACATACACCATACCCACAGTGAAGCATGGTGGTCGCAGTATCATGCTTTGAGGTTGCTTTTCTTCAGCTGGAAATGAGGCTTTAGTCAAGGTGGAGGGAATTATGAACAGTTCCAAATACCAGTCACTTTTGGCCAAAAACCTTCAAGCATCTGCTAGATACCTGAAGATGAAGAGGAATTTCACCTTTCTGCATAACAATGCCCCCAAGCAGACATCCAAATCAGCAAAAGAATGGCTTCACCATAAAAAAATTAAAGTTTTGGAATGGCCCAGCCAGAGCCCAGACCTAAATCCAATAGAATATCTTTGGAGTGGCCTGAATAGGGCTGTGCACAAGAGATGCCCTCGAAATCTGACAGATTTGGAGAGCTTTTGCAAGGAAGTGTGGGCAAATATTGCCAAGTCAAGATATGCCATGCTGATAGACTCCTACCCAAGAAGACTGAATGTTGTAATTAAATCAAAAGGTGCTTTAACAAAGTATTAGTTTAAGGGTGTACACACTTATACAACCAGCTTATTGTACATTTTTTATTTATTTTTTTTCCCCTAACAGATGTGTTTGCTTTTCAATTGAATTGTACAGGTTGTAGGTCACATTAAAGGTGGGAAAAGTTTTGAAATGATTTATTGTGGACTCATTTTTTATATCACAAAAACCTGGCATTTTAACAGAGGTGTGTAAACTTTTTATATCCAGTGTATAATTGTGAAGGCTGCCAGCCCAGCTAGCTAGAATTTTGTAAATAATTCTGTGTTATTTGTGAATAGTAATATGATTTGTGTGGTCGTCCTACAAATGTAAGGTAACTGTATGTTATGTGCTGAACTTCAAGAATGTAACCACAGTGTACCCTACTGGAAAAGAACAGAGTTAACTTGCGAAACTCTAAGAAAATAAGTTGACAAGTAAAGTGTTTTATGATTGTGTTTACCACAGCTAAAAGACAGAATGTCTGCAGCTAGAAATTCTTTTATTGTCTGGAAACAGAAATAATTACAGGTTTCAAATGAAAAAGTGTATAACTGTTTTACAACTTCCTCTTCCAGGCAAACTTCTGAAAAATAAATATTTTTGACACAGAAGTGTTATATTTTAAGTTCCTGTTAGCATGGGAACTAAAGGCAGAGGTGACAAGAATGATGTAATCTGAGATACCCAGTGGAAATTTTTGATAGTAATTTAAGAACTACCTCAGAGCGCGAGTCTGTGCATTTTCTATTTGTCTTTGGATCTGACAACATCCATTCAGAGCTTATATTTGCCTGACTGTGTAAGTAAGTTATTCAGAACATACTTTCTCCTAAAGATAGACAGGAATATAATAAGATCAGTCTAGATGTTTTCTGTATTTATGTGAGACTGTCCTGCAATGTTGTTTTAAAATATCTCCTGTGATTCTGAACTCTGTTGTCACTGTGTTGAGTTACTGAATATTGTCTTGTTCTTTTATTATTTATTATTAAATATATTTAAACCTTCTAATTGTGGCTGGTTTGTTTAGAGATATTTAAGCTCTCAGAATACTTGCATATGTATTTGGGGACACTGTACAGGCCACTCTTAAATAGCCTTGTAAGTTTGGTCACACTTTCCTTTTGGATGACAATAACATTACACAGTATAATTGGTCACCCTTTGGGAAGGGCCTTATAGTAGCTGATAAGTAAGAGTGGTTGATGGCAGTGATTACTACCTTATACTCTGGGCAGAAGGGGGTATAGCTAGTAAACCTGTGCCAGCCTTCCCCAGGAGTGTCTGTGTGTTTGTATATTAATCAAATCTCAAACTAGGTGTTTGTCAACTACTTGGGCAGGGACACAAAGCACTGGTTGGACAGAGAGGATGCTAGAGGTTTTGGCTTGACCATTCAGCTGAGATCTTAACCTTATAGCTGTGCTAATGGGGAGTCTTATTGGGGGATCTGGTGAGAGAAGGAGTAACCAGCCCCAGACTGACTGTGATCTCTGTGTGCTCTTAAGGGAACTTGTACTTTACTGTGTGTGTACTTGTTATACTCCCAATGTGTACATCCCTCACTGGGTGTTAGTGGTGAGGATTGAGGCTCCTTGATTACTGGGCCAGTGCAGGGTCATCACACACATCAATGCATTTAGAAAATGAATCTTAATGCAAAATCTGTTATTCCAGCAACTTTCTCTCTACATAAGATTTTGAGCTTTTGCTCACAGTATTTTTTTGTTTATCTTCCTAATTATTGAACTGTGCTGTTAAGAGGAGAAAGTGTGTTGCAAATAAAGAATGAAGCTGAACTATTCTTTAGGCTTTAGTTGTGATATCTGAGGGCTGGGACATTGTCCCAGTGTCATATGTGGAGACTGAATCTGTTCTGTTGAGATTGTCTGCTTGAGCATGATTACCAGCCAAAACTGAGCATCTCTGTATTAGATAATTTACCATCCAACTTCTCATAGTTTTGCTTGCACCTGCACACCAGACTCATCTTGTAAAAAAATGTTTTCCAAATGGTTGAATGTGACCAAGAAAGTATGAGCACCTTGGAGTCGGTAACAGGAGAAAGTGCTAATCATTCTTTTTATGGTGTCAGTCTTTGTGGGTATTCCTACTTGGAAGCTGGCTATCTATACTTTGATTTTTCCTATGGATATTCCCTCTAGTAGGTCAGACACCTATGTCTCATTGTTCAGTCTCCAAGCTTCCAGCTATAGTAGGAAGAAAGAGGAATGTGCTACCATGTGAATGTTAGATCCCAATTGTTTCAGTGGTTCATTTGAGAGAACTTCTGTAGCCATAGTGAAAGGCTTAAATTCAAGATGATATTGAGTCACTTCTTTTGTCTCTTTTATATATGGATCAGGGGGCTGTATTTGATAAAGCATTCCTGAAGCAGGAGATGTAGATTTTCATCATGGAAACTTTGAATTCCCAGAATGTCTGGAATCCTTGCAATTATCCATCAGGAAAACAATGTAAGGCAGATTGATATCCAGTTTATTTTTTGCTGTCTCCAAAAGGCTTTCTTTACCCAGAAAATAAATCCCATTGTCTGAATCTGTTCTACAGCTACCTAATGCAAGGTATTTCCATGTTGCATTTCAAACAGAATGCTTCCATATCAACCATTAAATTCACTGAATAGGTGATGAGAACTATTCCCCTTGGATATGCAAGGAAAATCAGTGTAATGAGGGGTGTTATTGTTCTCTCATAAGTACTGAATGGTGTAGCTGGACTTCTCGGTGGTCTTCTTAGGTTCATAGATTCATAGGTAGATACTAGGCTATCTGCCCTAGGGCATTTATAAGCCTAGCCCGAGTGTATTTGGCTTCCGCCTCCCTGTTAGATTAGCCTACTGTGCCTCTGTAAAGTAGGTCACAGAAGGTGCCCTTTAAGATTACTTTGCTGTGCCTCTGTCTAGCAGGGACACAGAAGAGATCCCAGGGGTGAATTTGAGATTTCCCATCCACGCGTCCAGATTTCGCTTGAAGAGGGTCAGCGAGGGGTTATGTCTAACATGAATTGGGATTCTATTCCAGAGTGAGGGGAGCCTCTGGGAAATGAATCTGTCCCTCCAGCATGTCCTATTTATTTTTGTGCTGAGGTTTAAGTCCCTGGAGCGTGTAGCTCTAAGGGACTTGGATTTTTTGAGGTGGAGCATGTCCTAAAATTCTGGGGTTTACATGGCTTTGTACGTCAGGCATAGATCGCCTCTGAATAGGCAGTAAGCAACTGAGTAGAGCTGGAGTTTCTTTAGTCGAGCTGCATAGGACATCTATTTGTAGCCCATGATCCTCTTGGTGAGGTACTTTTGGGGTCTCTCCAGTTGCTGCAGGTGTCGGGTAAGGTATATCCCAAAAGGGGCATTGTATTCAATTATGGGCCTGATGAGTGATGAGTAGAGGGGCACAATGACCTCTCTTGATCTAGATGCAAACCCTTTCGTGATAAGGTGGGCTATATAGAAGGTCTTTCTAACCACTTTGGCAATGTGATTATCAAAGAAGAGATTACTATCTACATTGGTCCCCAAATCTCTAATTACTTCTTCCGTACTTAATGGATTATCACCTATGTGGTAATTTGTGGGCAACTTGTTTTTCCCAAAGGGGATGACTATGCACTTTTTAGCATTTAGCTTGAGGCCGTGGCTCTGGCACCAAGCATCCGTCTCTGTGAGACCCTTTTGCAGGATGCTTGTGTCAGCTGGAGATTCAATTATGGCCCCCAGTTTGCAGTCATCTGTGAACTTTGTCAGCCATAATCCCCCTGTGTTAGCCTGAACTTCAGAGAAGTATATACCAAACAAGAGAGGTCCCAGAACTGAGCCCTGTGGGATGCCACTTGTAACTGGTTTGGATTCGGACATGGTACCTGCGATTCTGACCATGCAGGTTCTATCCCTGAGCCAGTTTGCAACCCGTCTTGTGATATAGGGGTTGATATTTAAGCTGGTAAGCTTATTTGTGATGCCCGAGTGGGTTATTGTGTCGAAGTCTTTTGTGAGGTCCAGGTAGGCTGTGTGGACTGCCTTGCCCTCATCTATGGCTTTGGTAACTGTTTCAAAGAAATCAACTAGGTTTAAGAGGCAAGATCTGCCCTTAACAAAGCCAAATTGGGTAGGGTCCAGTGTCTGGAGGCTCCCAATGTCTTTGTTTATGAGTTCCATGATAATACTCTCCATAGCTTTACAGACCAGACTAGTCAGGCTTATGGGGTGATAGTTCCCGGGGTCCGTTGTGGCACCACCTTTGTGGACTGGGACCACTGTAGCTGTACACCATTCTTTGGGTACATATCCAGTAGTAAGGCTAAGTTTGAACAGTGACTTAATGTGAGGGTTCAGTTCTTCTTGGAGCTCATGTAAGACACAGCCTGGGACACAGTCTGGTCCCATAGATGCTGTGTTTTTTGCTTTGGAGAGGGCAGCTTTCACCTGTGCATCTGTGATGTCAAGGAGGTTACATTCAGTTGGGATAGGCATTTGCTCCTTTGGGGGGGAAGGGGGGAGAAGTTTGCACTGAATCTGTCAGCCAGGATGTTGGCTTTGTCTGTAGGTTCAGTATATTTTGTACCATTATGCAACAATTCAGACCATATCTGGGAGTTTCCACCCATATTCCTGACATAACTAAAGAAGGCGTTGTGATTATCTTTAGTGTCTAGGGCAATTTTTCTCTCGAAACTGGCCTTTGATGATGTTATGAGTGATCGAAGTTTCTTGCTAATACTGATCAGAGATGCCTTCCCTTTTTGGGATTTTGCTCTGTCATGTAGTAGCTTCCTCCTTCTGTTGTATAGCTTATTTATGGCCGGGGTCCACCAGACAGGTCTCCTGTTTTTGGAGGAGTGAGTCTTGGTATTATTTGGGATAGCACGATCCATGCATTCCTGCAGGTGCTCATAGAATGCATTTGTAAAGGATTCTGCAGATTGGGCTGTATTATCCTCTGGCCCGGGGGCTTTGAAGGATACCATCTCAGTCTTGAGAAGTGCAAAGTTGGCTTTTGAGAAATTCTTTACCGTGATTTCCTTGGCTGGGGGTGGGGACGGGATATGGATGTCTAGGGAAATTTGTTTATGGTCTGATCTTACCAATGAGGGGTTTACTTCTGGTGTGGAACATAGAGTCCCCATGTTGGTGATTACCAGGTCCAATATGTTGTTTCCTCTTGTGGAAGTGGTGACCAGTTGTTCCATCGCGTTAGAGTTTATAAATTCAAGGATCCGTTGGGCGAGGGTGTTTGGGCTTGAGTAGTTTTCCCAGTCAATGTTTGGGTAGTTGAAGTCACCCAATAACATAGTGTTTGGAGAGACCTTCATATTCTCCAGTGTTCTCAGGAATGCCAAGTGGGGTTCCTGTAATAGGGAGGGTGTTCTATAGCAGGCTACAAACTAAAAGGCAGTTTTGCCCGCAGTTAGTTGCACATGGATGGTTTCCGATGCTTCGTGCAGTGCCACTAACCTGGAGGTGTAGGTATATTTGATGAATATAGATACTCCCCCTCCTTTTGTGCTTCGGTCCGAGTTTTGGGGCCAGAACGCATGGTATGAGTTATAACCTGGTAGTGCTGGGGTGCTCTCAGGAGCCTTGAACCAGGTTTCTGTTACTGCACAGACATTGATTTTCTCCATACTGAGGAAAGCCTTGAGTGCGTGCATCTTGAGGTTTTGACTTCTGGCATTGAGTAGCATTACCTTTAGTTTTTTTATCCTTGGGTTGTCTATGGAGGTGGGTTTGACCTTTGAGCCTTGCCTAAAAAAGGCACTATGGGGGTGGCAAGAGCCTTGGCCAGTATACGAAAGCCTAAGGGTGACAGGTGCAAGCCATCCCTAGAGAAGCAACGTGGCTTGTCGAGCATGTCATCCCAGGCTGACAGACACTGGATCCCCTTTGAATGACACCAATACTTTAGCCAATTGTTGAAACTGATCATTTTGTCTTTATACTTGGGCATCATTCTAGGTGAGGGCAAGATGCTACTCAAGGTCAGGGTCATACCAGCCTGGGCTACATGATCAGGGAGCTCCTCTATGTCTCTTTTCATGTAGTCCAGTGAGGTACATCTCAGGTCATTCACACCAGCATGGACAATGATGGAGCCATACTTGTACTTGCTTTGGAGTGACCTGAGTGCTTGTGTTATGTGGCGGATCCTGGCACCCAACAGGCAGCTTAAAGTGACCTTCTCCTTGTTCAGTCTGGTGAGCGGGACGTCAGTGTGCCAGACAATAGAGTCCCCTATAACAAGTGTATTTGGTGTGTTGTTTGGCCTTAAGGGCTGTGACTGTGAGGCACACTGATTTTGTGAGATATGTGATTCGTGGGTATTGTTGAGGAGTGGCTGTTGCTTGGATATCTGCTTAGGAGGTCTTTGCTGTTTAGGCATATTTTTATTTAGAGCCTCCGAGTATGTTTTTGTGTGTTTACCTGTTGGGTATGCAGATGCAATACTTCTGTGTGAGACTGGATTTGTGGTGTGGGTGGTTACCTTTTCCTCCTGACTGACTGTGCCAGTCTTGGGTTGAGATAGCTCTGCCTCCAGTTTGGCTGTGTAACTGCATCTCTCACATGTATTAGAGTTTGTTGGAAGGAGGAGAAGGTTGTCTGTTTACATAAGGCAATTGTAACATTGCCTCAAAATTCCCAGATTCACCAGCTGGACTGGAGAGTAACCCTGAAACTGAACCTTGGACATACCAGATTAGTATAGGGAACTGTTTTTTTACTGATCAGATTAGGGAAGGGAACTGATTTTTCACTAGATCAGGAAGGACCAATCGGGAGCCTAATACTTATGAGAAGTCAAGGAGGGTGTAGTGCTTTAGTTAGTTAGTGTTTCCTTATAAGAGCTGAGCAAGTGCAGGGCTTTAGAAAGAGAACAGCGTGATTAATTTGAGAGTTTGAACAGTTCTAAGGGAAAAAGTGAAGAGCAGACTTTGTGGAGCCTGGAATAGTTTAAACCTGTTTAGGCGGCGCTGCCCGATGCTGCTCAGTGCGCAAAACCGCGCAAAAAGACAGTTGTAGGGTTTTAAGAGAGAGGGATCAAGGAGTTTAGAATTGACCCAAAATGGCCAATAAAACTACAGCTTCTAGGCAGTAACCACTCCTCCAGGGACAGGCAGGCTGTTCAGTGTTAACCACTGCCACTGGTGAACACAGAGACTTCCCTTTAGCCCAAGCAAACACTGGCCTTCTAGAAACTTCCAAACAGTTCAGAACAGCAAAATCTGTAACTGAACTTTCTTAACTTTCAGAAAGTGGGAAAAAAGCAAGATTTTTTTTTTCTTTTTTGTTGTAGTTTAAAGGTAGCAGAGACACACAATCAGCAAAATATTCACAACAGTGCAATAAATGACCCCACACTTGAGTGCTAGGCCAAAATCAGGTAAAATGCAGTTTTTAGAGAAAAAAATGATTTTAAGTGTAGAAAGAACTTATGAACTTAGGCTCATTCCTTTGTCTCAAGTTCCAAACTCATAGGTGTCTCAGAAACTGGCACAAACTTCCATCTTCCCTCATTTTTTTAGGTAATAAGTCTGTAAAAAAGTGTTTTTTTACAGATTTTGAGGTAAACTTTGTTTCAGCCTTATGCAGTTTTGCCATTATTACTATTGCCAGAACTGTGTGGATATGCATCAACAATGGATTCAGTGAATCTGTTCTTCAGTTATTGGTTGTGACAGCAGTAATGCCGCCTTCACATGCAAATTCCTTTTTGAAATGGGCGCTCTAACAATAAATAAGATTCCTTTCCAATGTGAAAGACATAATTTTTGTCCTAAAATGAAGATTTATATTATTACATTGCTCTTTGTCTGTGTTTAACTGATGTTGTATATGATTTCCATCACTGATTTTGTTTTGTTTTTTTGACTTTATGATTTGTGTAGTTAGTGCATGTGTATTTTTGTGTGTGTGTCTGTGTGTCTGTGTGTGTGTGTGTGTGTATGTGTGTGTGTGTGTGTGTGTGTGTGTGTGTGTGTGTGTGTGTGTTGAAACTCATGAGGATTGCTGTATGTTGTATGCAGTTTTTAGATGCATATTTGCATATCATGCTCCTTTCAAACGTTGTCCTGCTTATTACTTTCCCCTTCCTCATAAGTGCTCATAGGTTCATAAGTGTGTACTAGGCTAATGGCCTTGGAGCCCCATAGGATTACCCTGGCATCATGCCACCTGACCTGAGTTCCCAGTGTCTTTGTCGAGAAAGCCACTAGAGTGATTCCTGGGGTGAATTTTCTTTTTCCCATCCACTCATCAAGATTTCTCTTGAAGAGGGCCAGTGAGAAGCTCTGCTTGACATGTGTGGGAAGTCTATTCCATAGCACTGGGCAGTCTCTGGGTTATCAACTTGTCCCTCCAGCATGGTCTGTTGATTGTGGTAATGAGGCTGAGGTCTCTGGAGCATGTGGTGTGGGGGGATTGAGATTTCTTTAGATGTAGCATTGCTATCAGAGCTGGGTCAGACATGGCTTTCTAAGTCAAACAGAGATCATCTTTAAGTAGGCAATATGAGACAGAGAATAGTTGGAGTTTTATGAGTCTGTCCATATAGGACAAATGTTTAAAGCCTAGGATCCTCTTTGTGAGGTACTTTTGTGGCCTCTCCACTTGTTGTAGGTGTTGAGTGAGATACATGCCAAATGGGGCATTGTACTCAATGACTGGCCTAATGAGGGAAGAGTAGAGGGAGACAATGACCTCTTTCTTCCTGGATGCAAAACCCTTAGTAATGAGATGCGCCGCATAGAAGGACTTTCTGACCACAGTGGGAATGTGGTGGTCAAAAGAGAGGTTGCTGTCAACCTGTGTTCCCAGATCTCTTATAATGCCTTCTGTGTTCAGTGGACTACCATTGATGTGGTAATTCATGGGAATCAGATTTTTCCCAAAGGGGATGAGGACACATTTGTTGGCATTGAGCTTAAGACCATAGTTCTGACACCAGTCGTTGGTCTCAATGAGGCCTTTCTGTAGGATGTCAACATCACTTGGGGAGTTAATAATAGCTCCCAACTGCAATTGTCTGTGAACTTTGTCAGCCAGAGTCCCTTCATGTTGGCCTGGACTTCAGGGAAGTAGATACCAAGCAGGAAAGGACCCAAGACTGAACCCTATGGGACTCCACTTGTGACGGGTTGGCAGTCTGACTTGGAGTCAGCTACTTTCACACTGTGGGTTCCTCCTGTGAGCCAGTTTGCAACCCACCTAGTAATATACAGGTTGATGCCTAGATTAGTGAGTTTTTCTATGATTCCTGAGTGGGGAATGGTATCAAAGGCCTTGGTCAGATCAAGGTAGGCTGTTTGATCCACCTTGCCTTCATCCACAGCTCTGGTGACTGACTCAAAGAAGTTGATCAAGTTGAGCAAGCATGATCTACCCTTCACTAAACCAAACTGTGTGGGATCCAAAGTTTGGAGATTCCCCTATATCCTTGTTTATTAGGTCAGTGATGATGTGTTCCATATCTTTGCATATCAGACTTATCAGGCTAATGGGGTGATAGTTCCCAGGGTCTGGAGTCACTCATCCTTTGTGGAGAGGGATGACTGTAGCAGTGCACCATTTGGTAGGGGCAAAGCCTGAGGTGAGGTTGTGATTGAACAGGGCACACAGATGAGATGCCAGTTCACTCTGTAGTTCATGTAGAACACAGCCAAAGATATTGTCCGGTACCACAGAAGCTGTATTCTTGGCCTTAGACAGTGCTGTTTTAACCTGTGCGGTAGTAATACAGGGTGCCTGGCAATCTGCTGGTATTGTGACTGGTCCTTTTGGGGGGAGGGGTAAAGTTGGCACTGAATCTGTCAGCCAGTATATTGGCAATATCTGTTTGTTCGGTATAAGAAGTACCATTCTGTAGTAGCTCAGAGCAAATCTGTGTATTGCTGTGGAGATTCTTTACATAACTATATTAGGCCTTGTGGTTGTCTTTACTATCTGCTGCAATTCTGTTTTCATAGCTAGCTTTAGAAGATTTGATAAGGGATCTCAACTTTTTGTTGAAGCTGTTAAGGGTTTTTTTCCAGTCTTGGGACTTCACCTTATTCTGCATCAGTTTCCTCTTTCTGTTGTAGAGTTTGTTTATGGCAGGGGACCACCAGATTGGCTTCCTTTTTTGCAGGACAGCATCTTGGTTCTTTTGGGTATGGCGAGATCCATGCATTTGTATACGTGTTTGTACAGTGCATTGGTGTATGATTCGGTGGTCATGCAACTATTCTTCATTTGCATGGGTGCCATGAAGTTAACCACCTCTGTTTTTAGGAGCCCAAAAGTTAGCTTTGGAGAAGTTTTCATGGTGATTACCTTTGCGGGGGGGGGTGTATGTGTTAGGGATGTGGAATTCCAAGGCGATTAGTTTGTGGTCGGATCTAACCAGGGAGGAGCTGACTATTGGTGTAGAGCAATGGTCACCCATGTTAGTAATGACCAGGTCAAGGATGTTGCTACCTCTAGTGGGTGTAAGAATGAGCTGGTCCAGGGCATTGGAATTAATGAATTCCAGGAAACGTTGGGCAAGTGTATTGATACATGAGTAGTTTTCCCAGTTAATGGAGGGGGGGAGTTGAAGCTGCACAGTATGACAGTACTACGCTGGACTCTAATATTCTCCAGGGTGCTTAGGAATGTAGATTGTGAGTCTTGGGACATTGTTGGGGACCTGAATCGGTCTCTTACCCAATGTTAGCTGAACCTGAAGTATCTCAGATGCATTATGTTGGTCTACCAGTCTGGAGGTGTGCGCATCCTTTATGAATATGGAAACACCCCTGGCTTTGGAGCTTCATTCCAAGTTCTGGGGCCGAAAGGTGTGGAATGGGTTATAGCCTAGTAGTTGCTTTCTGCTGCCTAGTACCAGGTCTCTGGTACAGCACAAATGTCGATGTTCTCCATTTTAAGGAGTGCTTTGAGTGAGTACATTTTGAGATTTAGACTTCTAGTGTTGAGCAGCATGACCCTCAGATTGCATTTGATTGTAGCTGTTATGGTGGCAATTTGGTCTTTGGAGCACTGCCTAAAAAAGGCACCATAGGGGTGGCAAGAGCCTTGGTCAGTATCCGGAAGCCTATTTATGATAGATGCAGGACTTCTATGGTAAAGCATCAAGGACTGTCAATCATGTCATCCAAGGCAGACAGAAACTGGATCCCCTTAGAATGACACCAGAAACTTATCCAATTGTTGAAATCTATCATTTTCTGCTTGTTCTGTGGTATCATAGGTTCACAGGTAGGTACTAGGCTATTGGCCCTAGGGCCTGTATAAGCCTAGCCAAAAAGGTACCCTGGCTTTCACCACCCAAGAAAATTATTTTCCTGTGCCCCTGTCGAGCAGAGCCACAGAAATAATCCCCGAGGTGAATTTCCTATTTCTCATCCAATCATCAAGATTTTTATTGAAGAGTGCTAATGAGGACCTTTGTTTGATATAGATAAGTAGTTTGTTCCAGACTATGGGAAGTCTCTGGGACCAGAATCTATCCCTCTAGCATGTTGTGTTTATTGTGGTGACAAGGTTTAGGTCCCTAGAGCATGTAGCTCAGAGGGATTGTGATTTCTTTAAATGGAGCATGTCCAACAGCTCTGGGTTTGATATAGCTTTGTATGTTAGGCAGAGATCGCCTCTGAGTAGGCCATATGCAGCAGAGTAAAGCTGGAGTTTTTTGAGATGGTCTGTGTAGGACATCTGTTTGAGGCTGGTAATCTTCTTTGTGAGGTATTTCTGTGGCCTTTCCAGTTGCTGTAGATGTCTTATGAGGTACATACCAAAAGGGGTGTTATACTCTATAATGTGTCTAATGAGTGACAAGTAGAGGGGAACACTGACCTTTTTTTTCCTGGATGAGAAACATTTTGTGATGAGGTGTGCCACGTAGAAGGATTTCCTGACTACTGTGGTGATGTGATTATCAAAGGAGAGACTACTGTCCACCTGTGTCCCAAGGTCTCTTATCATACTTTCAGTGTTATGTAGACTACTGCCTATGTGGTAGTTCATGGGTACAGAGTTTTTAGAAAAGGGGATGACAATGCACTTTTTGGCATTGAGCTTGAGGCCATGGCTTTGACACCAGGCATCTGTCTCAGTGTGGCCCTTTT
Organism: Protopterus annectens; assembly: GCF_019279795.1. NCBI lineage: Eukaryota > Metazoa > Chordata > Ceratodontiformes > Protopteridae > Protopterus > Protopterus annectens. The sequence goes on from NC_056733.1 coordinate 1,679,338,425, forward strand.
GTAGGATGTCCATATCATTAGGAGTTCAATTATGGCTCCTAGTTTGCAGTCATCTGTGAACTTCATTAGCCAAAGACCTTCTGTGTTAGCCTGTACTTCAGAGAAGTAGATACCCAACAGGAGAGGACCCAGGACTGAACCCTGTGGTACTCCACTTGTCACTGGTCTGAAGTCAGATTTGGAGTCTGCTACTTTCACAATGTGAGTTCTGTCAGTGAGCCATTTGGCATCCCATCTTGTGACATAGGATATATACTTAGTTTAGTGAGTTTATCTATAATTTCAGAGTGGGGGATGGTGTTGAAAGCCTTGGCGAGATCTAGATTGGCTGTGTGAACCACCTTACCCTCGCCTACAGCTTTGGTAACTGCTTCAAAGAAGGCTATCAGGTTTAGGAGACATGATCGGCCTTTTACAAACCAGAACTGGGTGGGGTCCAGAGTGTGGAGATTACCAATGTCTTTGTTTATAAGCTCCATAATGATACATTCCATGGCCATGCAGACCCAGCTGGTCAGACTAATGGGGTGGTAGTTTGTGGGGTCTGTGGTGGCTCCCTCCTTGTGGAGTGGGATAACCGTTGCTCTGTGCCATTCATTGGGCACAAAGCCTGAGGTGAGGCTATGACTGAACATGGTGCTTAGATGGGGTGACAGTTCATTCTGTAGTTCATGTAGAATGCAGCCTGAGATGTTGTCAGGTCCCATGGATGTTGCATTCTTGACTTTGCAGAGTGTGATTTTTTTCCTGTGCAGCCATGATTACAGGAACTTTGCATTCTTCTGGTATAGAGTTGAGCTCTTTAGGGAGTGAGAGGGAGGTAAAGTTAGCACTGAATCTATCTGCCAGGATGTTGGCAATATCAGTTGGTTCTGTATATTTAGTGCCATTGTGTTGTAACTCAGAGCAGATCTGAGTGTTGCCATTGAGATTCTTGACATAGCTATAGAATGCTTTGTGGTTGTCTTTAGAATCAGTGGTGATTTTGTTTTCAGAACTAGCTTTGGAGGATTTAACGAGGGATCTCAGCTTCTTACTGGGGATGACCAGGGAATTTCTCCAATCATGGGATTTTACACTTTTTGCAACAGTTTCTTCCTTCTGTTGTAGAGTTTGTTTATGGCAGGGGACCACCAGATTGGCTTCCTTTTTTTTGGAGGGTAGCATCTTGGTTCTGTTAGGGATAGCACGATCCATGCACTCATGTAAGTGCTTATAAAGTGCATTTGTGTAGGATTCAACAGTCTTACCTCTATTGTCCGTCTGTATGGGTGTCGTGAAATTTGCCACTTCTGTCTTAAGAAGCATGAAGTTGACACTTCACTCTCACTGACAGAACTCACATTGTGAAAGTAGCAGACTCCAAATCTGACTTCAGACCAGTGACAAGTGGCTTTGGAGAAATTTTTTACGGTGGTTTCCCTAATGAGGGATGGGGGTAGGATGTGGAAGTCTAGGGTGATTAGCTTGCGGTTGGATCTGATCAATGAGAAATTGACTTCTGGTGAGGAACACTGGTCGCCAATGTTGGTAATGACCAGGTCTAGGATATTGCTGCCCCTGGCGGGAGTGTGAATAAGTTAATCCAAGGCATTGGAATTTATGAATTCCAGAAAACGTTGAGTAAAAGAGTTGGTACATAAGTAGTTTTCCCACTTAATGGTGGAGTAGTTGAAATAGCCCATTATTAGGGTATTGGGTTGTACAATAATATTTTCCAGTGTATCAAGAAAGGAGGAGTGGGAATCTTGGAGCATCATGGGGGATCTATAGCAAGCTACAATTTGGATTGTGGTCCTGCCCAGAGTTAGTTGCACTTGGATAATCTCAGATGCATTTTGCTCAGCAACTAGCCTGGAGGTGTGGATATCCTTAATGAATATGGACATGCCTCCACCTTTAGTGTTTCTGTCCAGGTTAGGTGGGCAAAAGGTGTGGTATGAATTATAGCCTGGTAATGTAGGGGTGCTCTCTAGAGCCTTGAACTAGGTCTCTGTCACTGCACAGATGTCGCTGTTCTCCATTTTAAGGAGTGCCTCGAGTGAGTTCGTTTTGAGGTTTGGACTTTTAGCATTGAGTAGCATTGCCCTCAAATTTTGCTTGTTTGTACCTGTTATGGTGGTGAATTTGTCATTTGAACATTGCCTAAAAAAGGCACTATAGGGGTGGCAAGAGCCATAGCCAGTATCCAGAATCCCAAGGGCAACAGGTGCAGGCCATCTTTGGCAAAGCATCGGGGTCTGTCGATCATGTCATCCCAGGCAGACAGATACTGGATCCCCTTAGAATGAACCAGAAGCTTAGCCAATTGTTGAAATCAATCATTTTGTCCTTGTACTGTGGTATCATTCTGGGTGATGGCAGGATGCTACTCAGGGCTAGGGTCAAACCTGCCTGGGCTACAAGATCAGTGAGCTCCTCCATGTCCCTTTTCATGTAGTCCAGGGAGGTACGTTTCAGGTCATTCACACCAGCATGGACAATGACAGAGTCATATTTGTACTTGTTGTGGAGTGAACTGAGTGCATGTGTTATGTGGCGGATCCTGGCACCCAACAGGCAGCTGACAGTAACTTTCTCCTTGTTTAGCCTTGTGAGTGGAACATCAGTGTGCCTGACTATAGAGTCACCTATGACTAGAGTGTTGGGTACGTTGTTATGGCTTATGGGCTGTGATTGAATAGCACACTGAGTTTGCGTTCTATGTGTCATCTGGGTTGTGTTGGGGGGGGTTTAGGTTGCTTGCGTTTCTGCTTTGGAGGTCTCTGTTGCTTGAGCAAATTTTTATTGAGAGCCTCCTCGAATGTAGGTGTGTGTTTTGGGTTTCTATGTGTGTGCTTTGGTGGAGTAGGTTTTGAGGGACTACGTGATGAGTGTGGTGTGGTGCAAGTGTTTACCTTCTCCTCTTGGCTGTCTAGTCCAGTCTTGGGTGAAGAGAGCTTTGCTTCCAGTTTGGCTATATGAGTGCATCTCTCACTGGTTGAAGTATTGGGTGGTAGGAGGAAAGGGTTATCTATGTACATGAGGCAATTGCTGCATTGCCCCAAGATGCCCAGGTTCATCAGGTAGACAGGAGAAAACACCAGGAGCTGACCCTTAGATATGCCTGGATAGGTGCTTATTTATTAAGTACTAAAAACTGTTTTCCTCTAGACAAGTGGGGAAAGTTGAGTGCTGTAGTAATTTGTAGCTTATTTAGTGCTTACAATGAGTTCTGAACAAGTGCTGAGCTGAAAGAAACAGATATGAGTGCTAAAACTAAAAAACTGGCTAGTTCTATGGGAAAATTTGAAGAGCAGACTTTATGGCTTCAGGAATAGTTTAATCCTAGCTAAGTGACGATGCATAAAGTGCATGTTTTTTATTTAAATATAACAGTAGCAAATGATCAAACTGATTTAAACAAATTAACCAGTTAAGAAGTAAAAAGCTAAAGCTGAGCCCCGTTCCAGGAGTCTTCGATCTGACAAATTCTAACTGCACACTCCTGCCACTAGGGTGCAGGGGAACCTTCTCCAAAAAAATATGTCTTGGATTAGTGCTCAAGTTATACAAACAAGGCTAGTTTCAGCTGACGTGAATCTTGTCTATGCTACAACAAACAAGGTATACCAATTTCAGAAAGAAACAGTTCAAATAAGCAGGCATAATAAGCCTTTAACCAGAAACTCCCATCTCAGTAGGCCATCATCTACCCTCTCCTCCCACAAGAGTGCAGACCACACCTTCTTAATGTAAAATAACTTCCCCAAATCCCAAGTGCTTAAACCAGAACTAATACACTTTTAGAATAACACACAGTATGCCTTCAATCAGCAACTCCCAACTTAGAAGGATGTAAGCTACCTGTCTTGCCACAACAGTGCAGACCACAAACCTTCTTAATGTAAAACAACTGGTCTGAAGCCCAAGTGCTTAAACCAAAGGCTTAGAATAACAGTTACAATTTAATCAGGCTACTAACAAGCAGCAATAAATGCATTATGGGTGATGGTAGGATGCTGCTCAGGGCTTGGGTCATGCCTGCCTGGTCTACATAATCCGAGAGCTCCTCCTTGTCTCTTCATGTAGTCCAGGGAGGTACATCTCAGGTTATTCACACCCACATGTACAATGACATAGTCATATTTGTACCTGTTGTTGAGGGACCTGAGTCCATGTGTTATGTGGCAGATCCTGGCTCCTGATAGGCAGCTAACTGTTACTTTTTCCTTATTCAACCTAATGAGTGGGACATCAGTGTGCTTCACTAATGAGTCACCTATGACTAATGTGTTGGGCATGCTGTTTTGCCTTAGGGACTTTGGTTGAGTGGCAGACTGTTTAGGAGAGTTATGTGTCTCATGATTAGTGTTGTGTTGTGGTTGTCTAGTGCTTTTCTGCCTTGGAGGTCTCTGCTCTTTGGGAAGATTTTTACTGAGAGCCTCTGTGAAGGTAGGTGTGTGGTTTGTGTTTTCATGTGAAGGCAGGGCTGGTGTGTGTCCTGGAGGGCTATGTGTTCCATGTGGTGTAGTGCAAGTGTTGACCTTCTCCTCTTGACCAGCTATTCTGGTCTTGGCTGGAGAGTGCATGACTTCTAATTTGGATATATAAGTGCATCTCTCACAAGTCTGAGTGTTGGGTGGTAAGAGGAGAGGATTGTCTGTTTACATGAGGCAGTTGCTACATTGCCTCAGGATGCCCAAGTTCACCAGATTAATAGGAGAAAGCAGAAGGGAACTGACCTCTAGACATGCTTGGAGGGGTGGGCATTAATAATAAGTACTGGAGATGTTTCCTTGTAGAACATTTAGTGCTGGTAGCACTTTTGTGTGCTACAATAATTGCTACAAGAAGTCTGGTAAAGTGCTAGACTAATACGCTAGTAAAAGTGCAGGAAAGGAGAGAACTAGCAGATATAAGGGAAAATTTGAAGAGCAGACTTTGGCACCACTCAGAAGCTTGCAAACAGTCCTGGATACAGCAAATCTCTATCTGGATTAGAATAGTTACAGGAAAGGCGAGAAACAAGTGCAAACATGGGTTTTTAAACCAGTAAGTTGAAAGAGATGGAAAAACTTCCCAAACGGCCAATAAACTTCAATTTCTGGGCCAGAAACCACTCCTCTTCTGGTAGATAGGCTACCTAGTGCTTATCACTCCCACTGATAGGTAGAAGTCTTTGCTACAATGCAGAAAGGCTTGAGGGGCTCAGAAGCTGACAAACAGTCCTGGAGACAGCAAATATGTATCTAGACTAGACTAGTGACAGGAAAGGCATGAAGCAAGCATATTTTTTTTTAATAAAGTGGAAAGGGAGAAAGGAGGAACAGAAGATAATATAAGGTTAAGAAACTAAGTGGATTGGCCTTCTCAAATGTTCTCTCTGTATTAGATAGAATGAGCTAATGACACTACACTGGGAGGAGTGTCCCAGATCAAATTTCCAGTAGGGGCGAGCAACTGCAAAGTCACCATGTATAAGAGCAAGATACCAATAGGAAGGGGGGGACTAAATCAGTTATATGATACACTCCTTGGCAGGAAATCAGAATAAACAAACAGATGCAGACTGTTGCAGACAACAGAGGACAGAAACAATGCAGCAAATATATAAATAATAAAGCAAATATATAAATGCAGCACAGTGCAAATTGTGTTGCAAAACGTGTACTTATCAGTTTGGAATATCAGATGGGAATAGATTCCATCTCAGCACATAACCAGGAGAATGTAGATCTATCAGCTCTGCACAAATTCAAAGAAATGCAGTCTGTACTACAATTGCAACACAGAAAATACACCGCAGGCAATGACTAACAGCTAGGATATGGGCTGGCTTAACAACCCCCACCTGAAACTAGCTTCTGAGCTACCCTGAGAAAAAAACACATTTAAGACAACAAAGGACAGAAACAATACAGCAAATATATAAATAATAAAACAAATATATAAATACAGTACAGTGCAAATTGAGTTGCAAAAAGTGTACTTATCAGTTTGGAATATCAGATGGGAATATATTCCAACTCTGCACACAGCCAGGTGAATTTAGATCTATCAGCTCTGCACAAATTCACAGAAATTCCTCAGTGTGTTCTACTTATTACTTTCCTCCTTCCTCTTGAATGTCCCTCAGTGTGTTCTATTTATTACTTTCCTCCTTCCTCTTGAATGTTCCTCAGTGTGTTGTACTTATTACTTATCTCCTTCATCTTGAGTGTTCCTCAGTGCGTTCTACGTATTACTTTCCTCCTTCCTCTTGAATGTCCCTCAGTGTGTTCTACTTATTACTTTCCTCCTTCCTCTTGAATGTTCCTCAGTGTGTTCTACTTATTACTTTCCTCCTTCCTCCTGAATGTCCCTCAGTGTGTTCTACTTATTACTTTCCTCCTTCCTCTTGAATGTCCCTCAGTGTGTTCTACTTATTACATTTCTCCTTCCTCTTGAATGTTCCTCAGTGTGTTCTGCTTATTACTTATCTCCTTCGTCTTGAGTGTTCCTCAGTGTGTTCTACTTATACTTTCCTCCTTCCTCTTGAATGTTCCTCTGTGTGTTCTACTTATTACTTTCCTCCTTCCTCTTGAATGTTCCTCAGTGTGTTCTACTTATTACTTTCCTCCTTCCTCTTGAATGTCCCTCAGTGTGTTCTACTTATTACTTTCCTCTTTCCTCTTGAATGTTCCTCAGTGTGTTCTACTTATTACTTTCCTCCTTCCTCTTGAATGTTCCTCAGTGTGTTCTGCTTATTACTTATCTCCTTCGTCTTGAGTGTTCCTCAGTGTGTTCTACTTATACTTTCCTCCTTCCTCTTGAATGTTCCTCTGTGTGTTCTACTTATTACTTTCCTCCTTCCTCTTGAATGTTCCTCAGTGTGTTCTACTTATTACTTCCCTCCTTCCTCTTGAATGTCCCTCAGTGTGTTCTACTTATTACTTTCCTCTTTCCTCTTGAATGTCCCTCAGTGTGTTCTACTTATTACTTTCATCTTTCCTCTTGAATGTTCCTCAGTGTGTTCTACTTATTACTTTCCTCCTTCTTCTTGAACATTTCTCAGTGTGCTATACTTATTACTTTCCTCCTTCCTCTTAAATGTTCCTCTGTGTGTTCTACTTATTACTTTCCTCCTTCCTCTTGAATGTTTCTCAGTGTGCTATACTTATTACTTTCCTCCTTCCTCTTGAATGTTCCTCAGTGTGCTCTACTTATTACTTTACCCGTCCTCATGAGTGTTCCTCAAGTGTCATTAATTAGTGGCCTTTGTAGTTTAGGAATCTGATGTTTTATACCAGGATGATTAATTATTAGTGGTCCCTTCTTACAGCCCTGTAGTCTCTATGGCCTACTTGTTGCTCTGTCCTGATTTTGGTCCAGATGTTTAAGAACTTTTCTCATCTTGCTAAGAACATCATTTTTGGATTTGTACAGCTGGATTCATTTTAGCAATATAAATATATACCTTTGGGTATATCAAATGTTGTGATATGATAGTTAAAATATGTTTAATTTCTACTCAATGTGTAGTGCGGTATGACTGTTGTACTACACATGAACTGCTATACTTTTGTGGCCACCTCTATAACAGTTGTTCTTCCAGCGGTACCACTGAGTAACATGACCTACTAGTAAATATCCTACTATAAATGCTGCACTTTTCCTCAAAGTTTTATTCATTGCTTTACCAGCTACTGTATTAATCAACAATGTATGTGTACTTAATATGTTAAAGAATGCTTGTATTTCTATTCTTTTGAAAAAATGTTTTGTTTTGGCCTCTGTCCAACAATTGTTTTGTGGCTTTGTACAGACTTGTTGAGCAAAGGCCTTTTCAGTACACTTCCTGGTTAATTTTAGTATGTGAACATTAACATTGAAAAGGAAGTGGTTTCTCTGTTATGATCACTGAAATCATTACTGATGGAAAGTACAGCTTTGCATTTTGCACTGTTAACAATGTGCATAGCTATGCAAATTAATGTGTTCCATTATGTTTTGCAGTTACTTTGACTAATATTGGCCCAGTTATTATGTATTTTGGCCTCTGTCCAGAAAATATGTTGAGGTTTTGTATAGATCTGTTGAGCAAACCCTTTTTACTATGCTTCTAGCTTAACTTTACTATGAAAATGCATCTGTATACTGCTGCAGTGCTGATTTTTTGTATGTATATCGTATTCGGTGGCATCAAATAAAAACTTTTATAATACAGCAAAATAGTCACTGATATCTGTAGTCTACCTGCTATGTATCTGCAGATATTACTAATTGAGTAGTAATGAAATTTGCATAAATCTAATGGTTCATAGGTAAGTACTAGGCTAGCTGCCCTTGTGGGCCATTTCAACCTTAGTTTATTTCCTTCCAAAGCTTGTACCTTATGCTTATAAGGTTAACACCTTAACCATTATACCAACCCCCAACCTCATATCATATTGATGTGCATGTCTCAGTCATTTTCTACCAAGGCACACTGAGAAACAACATTTCACATGCCTAGTCATGATAGAGGTCAGGAATGGATTTTCAGCAGGAGGGTAATGTGTAGCAGATAATCTAGATTATTTCCTAGAAATATTATACACGTGAATATGTCAACAATTATACTAAACTAGAACAAAGTGGTTCATAATGGTACTCTGTATGATATCAAAGATTATATAATGCTAAACAATATCTCATTAATACCTGTTGCCTGCCTACTATCTGCCTGACGGCATTAATACTTGTTTAGTAGTGCAGTTATGCAAAATTGCATAAATGTCATATTTCTGTACAGATGCCTTGCAATCCTGACAGGCCACATTATAGAAAAGAACTTCACTTGCCCAGCCACCACAGATGTCAGGAATGACTCCTCAAACAAGTGGAATACTCTCTAACAGAGAAAATATAGGTTCTTTTCCCGAAATTTTATGCATATATGTCATTTGTTAATAATTATATTAATAACCTGAACAAGAAGGTTTTCATATAGTGCTCCATGGTATCAAATGATACATTGCATAATGCTGCAAAATACATTAAAGCTCTGTCTCTTTTTTCTGTCTTGTACAGTTGTCAATGGGATGACCTTTGCCTAGCATACAATGCCTTAAATACCTTAGTCCTGCATGATTTCCTACACATTTGCAAAGCCTGTAACACTACAAGAACTCACACAAGAAACATATACCTCCACCACAATATAAATGGAATCTGCTGGCCAGATAGATATGTTGTTCAAAAAAAAAAGGAAATTCCTCCACTTCTGGAATGTTCTTCCATTTTATATTGAACAATGTAGATGCCTAACCCTCTTCAAGCACAACCATGATAAATAGATGGACATCCATAAATTAGCCCCATGTCTGGTCCTTAAATACCTTATGAAAAAATAAGCAAATAGCAGGACATTCAGTGTCTAGGCTACCAGTGATCTATCAAACATCTGCCTTTGTAACAATCTATGAAACATTGTGAGACAGATTCTGTAAAGCTCACAGAACACAGCACATTTTACCAATATCAGCACTAATCTTGCAAATAATGTTGTAATATGTAAATGTACCACAAGAAATTCAGAATAGCTGCACACACAATGGAGTATTGCAGTAGCAATGGACCACTAATCAAATCCACAAGTAATCTGTAAGTAATGAAAAATGGGTGTCAAAGAACATTGCACATTAACAAAGTTATAAAATGATGATGACAATTCAAGCATCCTGATAGTTATACAAACATATAAAACAGAATCTGTTCAGTAAGGTTAAGGAGAACTATGGAATATCACTGACTACATTATGATACAATAAAAAAGAAAATAATGCCAATTAACACATTGTAAGTTGCATGGCATTCGTAACACATTTTGTCACAAATTTGCCAAGAAGCATTACAGACAACTATGAACAGATATTTCTGTAATTCATTCACTAATAAAAATACTTTTTTCAAAGCTTCAATGTCATTTGTTTTATATATATATATATATATATATATATATATATATATATATATATATATATATATATATCTATAGCTAGCAATCTTTGCAGCAAGCTCAGAGACATCTACAGATATGTTTGCAAACCATGTATTAATAAAATATGCCTGCTTGCACTTATGGATTCAATCAGAATCTATAAAATTTCTAATAAAAAATTAATACAGGAGAAGGGTAATCACAGCCACATTGCCACAGCTAACATTTGCTAACAATGGTTTTGGGACTTGTTTGGGGAACGCAAGTAATACACACACTCAAGCAAAGTGGCAGATAGAAAAGAAGACGTCAGGTATGGGTAAAGAAAAGGGTCGTACAAAAGGAATGTTAGAACAGGAAAGTATGAGAGAAAGTCAGAGAGACATGGGCAATTTATTTTTGTTTGAGAACTGAAAGAAAGGTAAAGATAGGGAAACAAGAAATGAAGGATATCATAGCAGCCATACCCATACAACTAATATCATGGCACAAGACATAGGTTGGAACAAAACAATGAGGACAGGTAAGTTACTCAGATGGCACACTGCACAACACAAACAATGGAAAGATGTTAAACAGGGTGAGGGTGCAGACCTGCCATGGTGAAATGCAGAAAAATATATTTACTCAAGCACTTTCATGTTATGATATGTTGCAAACTGTCTGGCAGTCATACCTGGATATGTATGACTAATTTTATATGTGTGATGGATGGTAGTAAATTAGGATCACAGTACAAATTGGATAAATAAACACATACATAAGTATTCCATCATCATTGCCATTATAATTCAAGCCACATCACTGATGAGCAAATGCAGGTTTAACAGTGTTAGATGACTCCAGCAAAGAGCAGAATCCAACCTACAACCCTGCATGTCAAAGGCAAGCAACCAAGCACAGTTCCAAACAGAAGCACTGCAGAAAAAGCAACACAAATGATTGTGACATGCACAAGTAGGTGTATACAAACATGCACAAGTAGGTGTGTACAATCCAAACAAAAGTGTAATGGAGTGAGTATATATTACACACATGTGCCATATCAAAGGCAACACACGAGTGCAGATGTGTATGCATGACTGTCAGTGGCATAAATGGAACATACATGAAATCAAGGTCAATAAGCATACACACATAACACTACAGCTTAATAAATATAGCAGGTTTTACACATGGCTATCGGCAAAGTACACTGGTTAACACACAAGTATAATGAGAACAAATATGCATTGCAAGCAATAGCCAGCGACTAGTGTACAGATGTCCTGCACTGTAAAATGGACATACAGTTGGCACATGTTAACTGTGTCAAAATGAATACATGGCAATGGTCTATAAATGCAAGAAAGGCAAACATATCTGCAAAATATAACAGTGAAATATTTATGTGGAATGAATGTGGACAACCTAGGCCCACATCAGGGAAAAGCAGGACAGGATAAGTTGACACACTGCAAATGAATGCGTGCAGCACACAGGATGCTGTAGAACCCTAAACAAAATACATTTAAGCACATGGAAAATGTATGTCACATGGGCAGAATGATTTCTGATGTCTGCAGAACTGGCCATGTATAAATCACACATACACAGTAATGTCCAGTCATGTAGCATTAATATATTGAGGTAAGCAAGCTAAGAATTTTAAGCACATTCACATATACTGTCATGGAAATGTCAAATAAACAAATGCAGGTGTATGTCACTCACTCTGCTCATTACTGAGCAGAGGCCACTCCTGTGAGCACCATTATAGCACATCATTGGTAAATCGGTGAATACTCACATGTCAAAGGTACAATTGTATGTCAGAATGGATCTGATTATGTTCACACACATGTACAATCAGCTAATGTGTACAACTATTTGTGGTAGGTGTGAAATTATGTGACTAAGTAATGGCTGTGGAAATTTAAAATACAGGAAACACAGCAAAAGGTACTGTTAAAGGATTCTGTAACACTGTGTATAGATTGCTTCCTCAATGTTGTTTGATGCAATCAGAAGACAAGAACTGCACACAGACATGATATACCTGTATATAATCTCACATGATTTCAGTACTGCCAACTCATGCACACAACACCACATCATGCCAGTAGGACATCATGACAACTGTCATCCAAAACGTGGGGAATGAAATATCCTTCTGTAACACATGCATGATATGGCAATACCCAATTCCAAGGCATGCCATAGAGGTAGTGATGGATTATGGATAACATTTGTTGTTTGTTATTTGCCCTAGTAAAACACATGTTTACAGGATACAACTTGGAGCACTAGCTGCAGGATAACTGCCGCAATGCATGGACAGCAAAATGTAGGACGAAAATGTAACTTGTTAATGTGTGTCATACACACATTGAAACAGAAGTAAATGTCACACAGCAATAACACATAAGCCTGGCAGCTACATGGCATGCATGCACAAGACTGCATAAGGAGTCCATTCAATTATATGGGAATCAGCATGTTGGCAGAATAACACAAGGGCAGCACGCAGACAACATTTACGGAATGAAGGGACCAGGCTGATGGGGCTGAGACTACAAAATGATCTCATGAGCTATCTACCTGAGCAAATTGCACATAGCCTGTGCTATATCCTGAAAGACTATCCACATCATGTTCCTCGTTTGTGTTCGGAACACATTGGTCATAACTTCCCAGATCTCATCCCGATAATCATCTCAATTCCAGTCATGGTGTCATCTCCTTTGGGGTGCAAGCATTAAAGCTTGGGTAGGGGTGGGTCCAACTTCCTCATCCTCATCATCATCATCATCATCATCATCATCAGAAGACTATGGCAATAGCCTGACATGCACTCATTATTGTCATCTGAGAGGAGAACATCCATGGGTCCCATGGTCTGGCAAGATTAATTACAAAACACAAAAGAAAAGAAAAACAAGTGTCTATTATGCAGAACATTCCCATGAAGAGTATAGCAGAACTTAATAAGATAATGACGAAAATTTACACAGGGACTGGCACACATCCATTGTAGACAGATGTATCTTATAAATTCTTAACCGTTAATGTCCTATTTGTAAACAGGATATCAGTATTCCTTTGTGAAAACCTATAAAGGCATAGATACACACCTGGGTCATTAGCACTGTAAAAATATATGAATGTTCAAATCTAGAGATTGTACTGTCTGCATGTAATGATTTATATAAACAGCCACCAAGTGTCATTGCTAAAATGTGGAGAAAGTGACATGACAATGTTGTGGACAATGGGCAAGGCATATAACAAACATCTGTGCCAGACTGCATGATAATTGACTGAACCCATAAATATAATGAATACAGCAGTGACAAATTTGTTTTATGTTCAACCACCATAGCTTGTAACATATGACACTATAATATATGCTATAATAACAGTATTGTTTGTGTACAACTGTATGCATTATCTACCTAAAATTAGTACCAATCAGTAGCCTGCAAAACGCAAACATCCTGATGATGCTTGCTAATTATGAACTGCTCAAAGAAATGTCTATCTAGGCAAGTGTCAGTAAACCTATGCTATAAGTGCGTTTCAACAAAAACACTCATGGTGCTGTAGGCAAATGCAATAGCAATGTAGAACTGCAGGGGGTGCTCATTATGAACTGACAAATGAAATGTCTATCTGTACAAGTGTCAGTAAACCTAGGCTATAACTGTTTTAACAAAAACACCCAAGATGTTGCATGCAGATGCAATAGCAATGTTGAACTGAAGGGCATGCACACAATCTGCAAACAACAGTGCAAACACTGAAACAGAAGACACTAATTCAGTCTGTGAGTAAGCAGGCTATGCACAACAGATCAATCACTAGAAAACACAGCCACATATACAAGTGTACCAAACCATGCATTGTAAGAAACAACCAAAGCACTAAGACATGTATACAAAACAGCCACCTCAATATATGACAGATACACCAAACAAACTGTTATTTAGGATGTGTAAAACAATTCTAAAACTATATGCTGAAACAATATCTTACCCCGGGATTCAACAAAATCCATGCAAGAATAAGACTATTCTTGCATGGAGTGGTTCGTGTCTATTTAGCAAAGCAGCGTGCCTTGACATACCCAATAGACTTGTCATAGGTGACTCTATAGACAGGCACATTGATGTCCCACTCACCAGGCTAAACAAGGAGAAGGTTACTGTCAGCTGCCTGTCAGGTGCCAGGATCCGCCACATAACCTAAGCACTCAGGTCACTCCACAACAAGTACAAATATGACTCTGTCATTGTCCATGTTGGAGTGAATGACCTGAGATGTACCTCCCTGGACAACATGAAAAGAGACATGGAAGAGCTTTCTGATTTTGTAGCCCAGGCAGGTATGACCCTAGCCCTGAGTAGCATTCTGCCATCACCCAGAATGATACCGCAGTACAATGACAAAATGATTGACTTCAACAATTGGCTAAGCTTCTGGTGTCATTCTAAAGGGATCCAGTATCTGTCTGCCTGGGATGACAAGGTCGACAGACCACAATGCTTTGCCAGAGATGGCCTGCACTTGTCACCCCTGGGATTCCAGATACTGGCTAAGGTTCTTGCCACCCATATAGTGCCTTTTTTGGCAAGGTTCAAATGACAAATTCATCACCATAACAGGAACAGGCAAGCAAAAACTGTGGGTGATGCTACTCAATGCTAGAATTCTAAATCTCAAAATGCACTCACTTGAGTCACTCCATAAAATGGAGAACATCGATATCTGTGCAGTGACTGAGACCTGGTTCAAGGCTCCAGAGAGTACCCCTTCACTACCAGGCTATAACTCATACCACACTTTTCGGCCATGTAACCTGGACCGCAACACCAAAGGTGGAGGTGTGTCCATATTCATTAAGGATATCCACACCTCCAGGCTAGTTGCTCAGCATAATGCATCCGAGGTTATCCAAGTGCAACTAACTCTGGGCAAAACTGCAATCCAAATTGTAGTTTGCTACAGATCCCCCACCATGCCCCAGGATTCCCACTCCTCTTTTCTTGATGTATTGGAAAATATTAGGGTTCAACCAAACACCCTAACGATGAGCAATTTCAACTACCCCACCCTTAACTGGGAAAACTACTCATGTATCAACTCCTTCACTCAACGCTTTCTGGAATTCATAAACTCCAAT
This sequence comes from Protopterus annectens, assembly GCF_019279795.1. NCBI lineage: Eukaryota > Metazoa > Chordata > Ceratodontiformes > Protopteridae > Protopterus > Protopterus annectens. Next base: position 1,679,353,529 of record NC_056733.1, read on the forward strand.
GCCCTGGATCAACTTATCCACACCCCCACCAGGGGCAACGATATCTTAGATCTCATCATTACCAACATGAGTGACTGGTGTTCTACACCTGAAGTCAACGCCTCATTGGTCTGATCCAACCATAAGCTAATCACTCTAGATATCCACATCCTGCCCCCACCCCCCCATTAAGGAAACCATGGTAAAAATGTTCTCCAAAGCCAACTTTATGTTTCTTTAGACAGAAGTGGTGAACTTCATGACACCCATGCAGATGGACAATACAATTACGACTACTGAATCCTACATAATTGCACTTTATAAGCACTTACACGAGTGCATGGATCGTGCTATCCCAAACAGAACCAAGATGCTATCCTCCAAAAAAAGGAAGCCAATCTGGTGGTCCCCTGCCATAAACATACTGTACAACAGAAGGAAGAAACTGTTGCAAAAGAGAGTAAAATCCCATGAGTGGAGGAGTTCCTTGGTCAGCCTCAGTAAGAAGCTGCAATCCCTGATAAAATCCTCCAAAGCTAGTTACGAAAGACAAAAATCGCCAATGATTCTAAAGACAACAACAAAGCATTCTATAGCTATGTCAAGAATCTCAATGGCAATACTCAGATCTGCTCTGAGTTACAGCACAATGGCACTAAATATACAGATCCAACTGATATTGCCAACATCCTGGCAGATAAGTTCAGTGCTAACTTTACACCCCTCTCATCCCTAAAGAGCATTAACAGATATTCCCACCACAGGTCTGCCAAGTAGGGAAATGCATGTATTAGTTTTAAAAAGGCTTTAGAAATATACTGTGTACAAACATTTCACTGTCCAACCCCAGGTGATAGGTAGATGTAAAGTGTGGTCATACCGGGAGAGTAATGAGTAGAGTAATAATCAGTACAGTTGTGATCTGTGTTAATTGACATCTCTCTCTCTCTCCCACAGCCTATCTGCACCAAAATTCATACAAATAATCAATGGGTATGTTTTTCTCCAAAACTACAGTTGGGACATGTGTCCTAATGTTCTACAAATATTAACTCATTTGATTATTAATGTACCCCTTTCAAATACTATCATTGCTGGCCTGTTGCTATCAATGTAATCCGCATGCCTTTATGATGCCTACTGTTGTTCCATTTATGCATGTGTTCTATTTGCTATGCAACTGTTCCAAGTATGTTTTGGGTTAATTGGAACACCCACACATGCTGTTAAAACTAATTTTGAAATGTTTTGTTCATGACTAACCAAATTATTTTGTAAAACCTCAACACCATAGCATGTCTGGGAAGGCAGATCCCGGTAGATCCGTGTGTCCCGCCTCATCTGGCCGTGGTACCGGGCCCCAGCATATCTGAGACCCAGTCCGGGGCTTCCTCATCCACTGATCTCGCACCACCTTTGGGTGGAACCACCTCAGGGTGCTAAGTCCCCCCCCCCCCAGGAGCAGGAGCTGATTGGAAACCATCACCCATAGCCAGGTCTGGGGTTTGGTGCATAGTGCCACCCAAAAGGAGTTTGGTGGACAGCTGCACCAGTTTGAGGGCCACCCAGTGCATCTTGAGGATCAGCCTGCCCCTCCTGTCCAGCCAACAGCACAGCCATATTTGGGGCTATGAAGGTGCAGTGGTGACTACCCATGGATGGGGACCTCAGTCCCACTGTACCTATTTGAGGGCTCGTGTGCATCTGATTCCCAACCACCATCCCTGTCCAAGTTGTTTACCCCACATGTGTCATATACCGCCCCTGTCTTTTGACTTGTCTGTCTTCCTACCCAACTTACCTCCCCAAATATACCTACTATCCTTCCCCAACATCCCACTCACACCTTAAAAAAAAAAAGAAAAGGGCATTTGTTCCCTCCAAAAAATTACACCCCATACATAGCTGTCTATTTTGCACACCACTGGACACATGTAATCTGGTCCAATTGGCTTAACAACACATTACTGTTGTCCTCACCTCTCTCCCAGGGGGTGGAGTATCCAAATTCACCTCCATATTCTGTAGAAATTCACAGTTATTGCTGTAGGAAAAATGGACAGCTATGGACATTTCCTACACCCGTTCTGCACATCCCTAGCTAGCATTCATACTGTACTTCTCTCTGCATGCCCCTTTTTTCACCACATTCCGATCGCCCCTTTTTCTTATCTTTTAAAGAAATTAACACAGGGTAAGCAGCGGTAAATGAAGTTAAAATGGATTAACTATGTGTTGGCATCACCTACCGCCAGGCAAACCCATTTTTAACTGCTTAAAATTGCCTTAATCATTCTGCATCCATCAGACCTTGTTCTGCTCAAAAACAACATAGTCAGCCATGCCAAGTCTTGAACACAGGAGCAACATATCACTACACCATCTGAACTGTGAATATCTGTGATGCTTTAAGAAACATATCATGATTTCTGGTCATTTAAGATTAAAGAAAAAACCATCAGTCCCAAGTCTCGGGCCCATGACCATATACACTATAGGCAGAGCAATGTACCACTACACCATCTGAGCTATAAAAATAAATGTTGCTTTTTCAAACATATGCGATAGAGGTATACAACATTATGGAGAAAGCTTTCTGGAACCATTCATGTGTTGTATATAAACGTATACATATATATATATATATATATATATATATAATACTGTATAAATACTATAGCTATACATATATAAATATATCACGGAAGGGAAATATATATATATATATATATATATATATATATATATATATATATATATATATATATATATATATATATATATATATATATATATATATATATATAACATGCATTGCAGTCACACCTCAGAATCATCCCTCTCAACCTCTTAGTGCAAGACACCTGTGCAAAGGCTGTAAAAAGGGGGATAGGCCAGATATGGGGACATATTTCAACTATCACTATTAGAAACTAAGACATTTGCTACAGCAACAGGATGCATTTCAGCAGACAATTACTGAAGGATATGAGTATGGAAACTGAAATGTTATGTCATTATTTACTGGCTTAAATTCTTGAATCATCACAGTGATTTACCAGACAAATACAAATAAGTTGTGGAACAGAACAAAAGTATGGGCCAAACATCTGGACATTCCGTGAAAATCCTGGCAGTAGAGAGGTATGCTCAGAACCCCTTAGTGCAATGAATCTGGACCAAGCCTGACAAAGTGGGGAGACAAAGGCATGAAATTAAGGACATATCAATAATATGTGAGTGAGTACATAAGCTGAGAAAGTTGATATAGTAACAGTGTATGTCCTAACATATATTGACTGAAATATCACAAGTCTGTGACTCAGTTGCTTCTCAATAGTTAGTGACCTCAATCTCTACATCATCCCACTGATGTGTCAGGAATACATAACAGTTATCGGGACCAGACCAATGATATCGGCCAGATGACTGGACATCCTATGAATGTGTGGACATAACATGTCTATATCACATTGTCGCATTGTAGAAATATTGACCGGCTACAATGTCGAAAATGCCGTTCAGCAAAATGTTTTTTGTGAGATTGCGGTACAGTGAGGATCGGAACATTTGCTCTTTACTCACTGTAGTGCGATCTCGGAGTTGGTATATATAATTAGCAGAGGGTGGGGTGGCACAGCCCCCCACAAGAACAGTTTCGCTAAATGGCATTTTCGATATTGTAGCCATTCAACATTATGACTATGTGATAATGTGATATAGATGCGACATAACACATCATTAGGGAAACTACACTCAGCTAACAAGCAACATCCAAACTACAATCAGACTGACATAACACTACCCAAACCCAGCTCTGGGGCTGTACACATGCATTTGCAAATATAACAGGCACTACAGGGATGTAACACTAGTGGAAATCAGACACTGGTGTGACAGTGCATACCCACAACAAATTACACCACAGTCACAGCGACATACCAGTAAGCAAACCAAACACTACAGCATAATGACTGTATGAGCAACAATATCCCATTTGCCACTCACACATTACCCCTACATATACTGCTCCAAGTCCCAGTGTAGTGGGAATCTTGAGGTGTTATGGTACATGTCACGGTCTGCCAGTACAAACATATACAGCCGATATGGAACCAAAAACTGGAGCAGCATGCACAGTCAGCTAGAAAGGGTCAATGACACTGACATGTACCCCCTTTCCTACACAGCCCAAATAACATGTACACAATACACTGCTACACAGTTCTGACAGTCTAACAATTGCCAGACATACACAGACTTCTCAAGTGTACAGTTTCCCACAGAATGTATAGGCACAGGATTCATATCTATGGCAGCTTCCTTGTTACATGTCTGAGGGTCTATGACATCACTGGGATGGTAGCAGGAATGAAGGCAATAAATAATGATAATACATACCTCTGAAACTCTTAGTGCATGCCATCTGGACAAAGCCTGACATAATTGGGAGACAGAGGCACAAACACAGGAGTATGTTAGACATATTGCTGTTATAAATTTAGACAGTTGCTGGTGTTACTGGGTTTGTTGTTACATATCTTTTCTGAGGGATATTAAGCCAGTAACACCAATGGATGTTAGCATGTACTGACTGCATTCCCCAGAGTATCCTATTGATTAGCCAAGGACGACGACTGTGTGAGGAACAGACCAAACATATGAGTAATGCATCTGCACAGTGTCTAGGCCTCTGGACAGTGTAGAAGTATGACTGCAGTAATGTAACAGATTGGAAGTCCCCTGACAGCTGCCAAACATGTCACCCAGCACCTTATGAAGTACAGTAAGACCAACATAGCACTTCCCCACATCTGTTCTGGGCAATTACCCTTGTATATTCAAATATAGCATGCACTACAGGGATGGAACTGTAGTGAAAAGTAGACAGTGGTGCAAAAATGTCCACCCAAAAACATTTTCCCAACAGTCACAGCAACATTCCAGTGCCCAAAATGAACTCCAGAGTACAATGACTGTCTTAACAAACATATCCTGATTGTCAGTCACCACTACACTGCCATATACTGGCCAAAATCACAGTGTACTGGGAATCCTGAGGTGTTACAGGCCATTTCACAGTCTGCCCCTACAAGCATATAGACCTGATACACCACCAGCAGATGTAGCAGCATGCACAGTCAGATAGGTAAAGGATGTATGGCACAAACATCTGCTACTCTCCCTACCTAGCCCAACAAACATGTACACACAACACTGCTACACAATCTTGGCAGTCTGTTCACAATGGCCGTACATGCATAACTGTCATATGTAAAGATTTCCATGGGATTTCCAGGGTGAGGATCCATAATCCTGGCCATTGCTGCTTACCACGGCCAAGAGTCTGCTAGGTCACTGGGATGATAACTGGAGTGCAGTCGGTAATTAATGATATACCATACATCTGCACCTCATAGTGCAGGACATCTGGACAATGCATGATGTACTTGGGGGATAGGGGAACAGAAAGAGGGACATATCACACATAATGGTATTACAAACTGAAACAGTAGCTGGTGTTGCATATCTTGTTGTAACATAATATCCCTGAAGGATATGATGTCTGCAACACCAATGTATGTCAACAGTTAGTGTCTACAATCCTCACATTATCCTACCGACACCACAAAAACAGATGTTGTTCGAGGAACTGACCAAACATAACAGGCAAACCTCTGGCCACTGTGTGGGCAACATGCTAGTTGAGAGGTATGTCAGAGGCATATCACTGTCAGATGTCAAGTCACTCAGTAAATGCATGTCCAGCTGAACCCTGTCAATCTAGCAACCCTCCATGTGTATAACAGCACTAATGACATACAATCTGTACTGAATTCTGGAGCTTTGTCGCACATGTTGTTGGGCTGTCTCCACATGTCTTGTCCTGTGAGGTATTCCCACCTACTGTCTGTGAAGCTTTAGCCCTAACACCTCCATAATGTCCAACACACAAGCAAAGAAAAGGGGCAAGGCCCACATGAAGGATGTCCCATATGTTGGAACTAGCAGCAGTGTCTAGGCCCACACCACAATACTATGTGGGCACCTGCACAGCTATATGGCCTCAGCAATACCTGACAGGACAATATCAACCCCCTCAAGGTAGGCTAAATGCCTGTGGTGGACAGCAGCAATACACAACTACCATCATAGGTGGAAATAATAGCATGACGGGCCAAGAAGGAACATATGCCTCATTGGCAGCCATGTCACCTTGTTCTGCACAAGCAAATAAGTTCACAGGTGGTGTACACTAAGGCTGGCTTTGAGTGCAAACTGGATACATCCACCAAAGCCAATCAGTAGACCTTCAAGACATGTGTCCACAATTCCAAAGGCAACACACATATCTGCTCTGTAGTGTTGGTCAGTAATACCACATATACATATGCCATAGATATAGGCAACCGGCTGCAGACAGGTGAAGTGCAAACTTCACCCCCTGTCCCCCTATGGGTACACATGTGCATATACATCACCTGCCCCCTCCCCTCATGATCAGAAAGCCGGTCTGTAATGCCTTCTCAAAGGTAACACACAGAGGACTCCATAGGCCTGATACCATTCCTTGCTGCATCTTACATGAACTCATGCATGGGCTCTCAGACCCATTCTGCAGTGTAGTCAACCACAGCCTGAGCATTGGTGTCATCCCATCTGCACAGAGGGCAGATAGAAAGTTGATAGAAAAACAGGTTATGCATTAGCATGAATGTTCTGAAGGATACACATCTGAAACTGAAATTTATGCCATTATGTCATGACAGCAGTCCTCAATGACATGGCCAAAAACCACAATATTCTCCATTTAATATAATAACATAATATTACTATGCAATAGGAGATAGATAAAAATATGCAGTTCAAATCCCCAAACCAAGGTAGTGTACTGGTCAAATTCCCAGCTTTACATGCAGGCATACACGGTTTGAGTACTACAACAGGCAATCCAATTTTACATGGGAAAGCAGTGTTAAAAGTACTATTTTCATATTAAAATATGTGATAAGTTATTTTTGTCACCCAGGGTAGTGTAGCTGGTGTAAAATGGAAATGTGAGTGCATATACCATGGGAAACCATCCACATATACATGTGTCCCATACAGTAAAGTTACACCCCTTGTTAATGTAATGGAAGCACACTTTATATTTTATAAGAAATATATAAAAAGTATGTATAAAAATATAATATAATATGATATTTTAATAATATTATAGGGATATAATATTATAATAGTATTACTAATATTATATATATATATATATATATATATATATATATATATATATATATATATATATAAATATATATAAAAGATATTTTATAAGAATGAACTGTGAGCAATGGTTAGCAATGCTCAGCTATGCTTAGGTTTAAGCATTGCTCAAACATGAATGCTAAGCAGCAGGTAGCTCAACTAAGTGGATTTGCGCACTGGAAAGCATCGCTAAGTGAAGCCAAAAGAGATTAAGCATCTGTGCATTTAACATCATGTAGTGTCGTACAAACCCATGCAAATCTGCTTAAAACTGCTTTAGTCACTCTGTTTCTATCAGCCACTATTCTGCCTATCAACAAAATAAACAGCACTGCCAAGTCTTGGACCCAGAGCTCTGTACACCATAATCAGAGCAATGTACCACTTCACCATTTGAGCTGCAAGGACTGCTGATGCTTTTTCAAACATATCATGCAGTAGAGTCATTCAACAGTAGGGAAACAATTCCGTAGAATCAATCAGGTTTTGTATTTGTACATATATACATGTATATATGTATGGAGATGCCTATATATGGAAAATATATACATGATATAAATGAAGATATACACATAAACTATATATACATACATATATATCTATATCTATATCTATATATTATAT